>NC_084612.1:20373224-20660724 GCF_033978795.1 Nerophis ophidion | reverse complement strand
CTCTCGGCAGGGTTCTTGAGGGTGCATGGGAGTTTGCCCAACCAGTATACATGTGCTCTGTGGACTTGGAGAAGGTATTTGACCGTGTCCCTCGGGAAGTCTTGTGGGGAGTGCTCAGAGACTATGGGGTGTCGGACTGTATGATTGTGGCTGTTCGCTCCCTGTACGATCGGTGTCAGAGCTTGGTCCGCATTGCCGGCAGTAAGTCGGACACGTTTCCAGTGAGGGTTGGACTCCGCCAGGGCTGCCCTTCGTCACCGATTCTGTTCATAACTTTTATGGACAGAATTTCTAGGCGCAGTCAAGGCGTTGAGGGGTTCTGGTTTGGTGGCCGCGGGAGTAGTTCTCTGCTTTTTGCAGATGATGTGGTCCAGATGGCCGGAATGAGAATCAGCACCTCCAAATCTGAGTCTATGGTTCTCTCCCGGAAAAGGGTGAAGTGCCATCTCCGGATTGGGGAGGAGACCCTGCCCCAAGTGGAGGAGTTCAAGTACCTAGGAGTCTTGTTCACGAGTAGGGGAAGAGTGGATCGTGAGATCGACAGGCGGATCGGTGCGGCGTCTTCAGTAATGCGGACGTTGTACCGATCCGTTGTGGTGAAGGAGCTGAGCCGGAAGGGAAAGCTCTCAATTTACCGGTCGATCTACGTTCCCATCCTTACCTATGGTCATGAGCTTTGGGTCATGACCGAAAGGATAAGATCACGGGTACAAGCGGCCGAAATGAGTTTCTTCCGCCGTGTGGCGGGGCTTTCCCTTAGAGATAGGGTGAGAAGCTCTGTCATCCGGGAAGAACTCAAAGTAAAGCCGCTGCTCCTCCACATCGAGAGGAGCCAGATAAGGTGTTTCGGGCATCTGGTCAGGATGCCACCCGAACGCCTCCCGAGGGAGGTGTTTAGGGCACGTCCAACCGGTAGGAGGCCACGGGGAAGACCCAGGACACTTTGGGAAGACTATGTTTCCCGGCTGGCCTGGGAACCTTTCGGGATCCCCCGGGAAGAGCTAGAAGAAGTGGCTGGGGAGAGAGAAGTCTGGGCTTCCCTGCTTAGGCTGCTAGCCCCGCGACCCGACCTACATACATATATATACATATATATACATGTATGTATGTATATATATATGTATGTGTATATATGTATGTATGTATTTATGTGTGTGTGTGTGTGTATATATATATATATGTGTCTGTGTATATATGTATGTATTTATGTGTATATATGTATTTATGTGTATGTGTGTGCGTGTGTATATATATATATATATATATATATATATATATATATATATGTATATGTATATATATATATATATATATATATATATATATATGTATATATTTATATATATATGTATGTGGGAGAGTGGCCGTGCGCAACCCGAGGGTCACTGGTTCAAATCCCACCTAGAACCAACCTCGTCACGTCCGTTGTGTCCTGAGCAAGACACTTCACCCTTGCTCCTGATGGGTGCTGGTTGGCGCCTTGCATGGCAGCTCCCTCCATCAGTGTGTGAATGTGTGTGTGAATGGGTAAATGTGGAAGTATTGTCAAAGCGCTTTGAGTACCTCGAAGGTAGAAAAGCGCTATACAAGTACAACCCATTTATATCTATTATTTATGTATATATATGTATATATATACATACAGTATGTGTTACTTTGCATGCAGTCCGCTTTTGGCCCCTGGCCAAATATTTTTAAGCCCAATGCGGCCTCCCAGTCAAAAAGTTTGGCCACCCCTGATCTAGAGATCTAAGTGTTAAATTTCTATGTTTGTAACATTTTTATGATTGAGACTCTTACTGGTCCCTGGGACCAAACTTGAAGAGAGCCCTAAAGGTTGAAAAAAAACATTGCACATTGTTTTCAGTTTTACTTGATTGCGTTTTGTTTTTGTGTCTGCAGCCTCTGAGTCAGAAAGTGACAGTTCCCCCGAGAAGCGAGCAAGATTGGCTGAAGTGCCGGGGGCCGAGGAGTCATCTTCATCATCATTGTCGTCGTCATCTTCTTGTTCCGCGTCGTCATCGTCATCCTTGGCATCGTTGTCTCGTGGCAGCTCCAAACAGCGGAGCCGCAAACGTTGCCACCGCTGCCAAACCAAACTGGAGCTGGTACAACAAGAACTGGGCTCCTGTCGCTGTGGTACGATGACACACCTGCATAAAACACACCTTCAGTACAATACAAACAATGTCTAAAAAGGGCATATTTCCATATTGGAACCACAACAACAACAATTTTGATACCCTTTTGACAGGAACAGAGTCATATAATTAGTTGACGGAAAAAAATGATCAATGGTCAAATTGCTTTTCGCAGCCCCCAGGGGGGATGCTGTAGACTGCCTTAATGTTTTACTTTGCACATAAAACATAAGCCAATTACCAGGAATACTAATGCACTTTAAACCAATACTGTGCTAGCTAATCAACTGCTTGCATACAAATTAAAGTACTTAAAAAGTCACCCGACTTTTCACTGCTTTAAAGACCATCAGCTTAAACACCCCGGAGTCATTCTTAAATTGGAAATTGACTTGCTATTTATTATTTTTTGGCACCAGGCACTTTTATTTTGCATAGGGCATCCATCCCTAATAGTCTCATGTTTCCTTGGAAAAGATGCAATTACGGTGATTTCTGATCATTGAGCTAATGACTTTACTGACGGTTCTGCTGGCTGCTTCACGTTGTGAAATAAGATGTGGGGATAAAACACACCATGGCAGCTTCTGGTAGTAACAGGCTAGTGCAACATTCAGAATTTGAAATGTCAATTGAATTAATTTTAAGAATCGGAATCGAATTGAAATTTACGGGAAGTGGAATTTAATGTATTCAATTTAGTTCAGAAAATTCTTATAGCCAACTAACAGAAATAAATAATTTTTAAAAAAGCTTTTGGCTCGAGTACCTAAATTAAAATTAGACACATACTATTTTTCAATATTTTCAAATTATTTTCATTTTAAAAGGAACAAATGACTCACTTGTGGTCAGCACAACAATCCCTTATTACAGATCTTCTATAATTTCTACAAATCAATAAAGTACTATCTATCTATCCAGCCATCCATCCATCCATCCATCCATCCATCTATCTATCTTAATTTATAGGATAACATTGTTGCATCATTGTCATAAGTTCCTCAATGTTTTGTACTGTATCCTAATTATTTTCCAGAGTCCTTTTGCAAAATAGCTCGCCTAAATAAACAAGTACAGATTTAGCTTTTTTTTTGTTTTCTTTCTTTTTTTTCCCCATGTTGCCATTATCACAGACTTTTGAACTTTTTTCTGAAAACTCTCACTGACCACTGACTGTTGACATTTGTCAACAGACAAAGTTCAAACAAAATTCCTAGAAATGGCTTGGCAACCGTTTTAAATACTTGGTTGAAGTAAAACATTATATTATTAGCATATTTTACATTAAATAAGATGAGCTTTATAAAAATGTTAGTGTTTACCTTAGTTAGTTCCTACAAAACATGTTTAGTTCTGTAATATATTCAAAAGTCAGTCAAAGTATCAAGATTGGGACTCAAAATTGGTTCGGATCTGAGACCAAACAAATCTAATTAATATCTGAGACTAAACATATTGATGGGGACATCCCTACTCTAATGTATACTCAAGTGTCATTTATATAATGGTGTCAGTTACAATGCATCTGGAAAGTATCCACAGCGCTTCACTCTTTCCACATTTTGTTATGTTACAGCCTTATTCCAAAATGGAATAGATTATTTTTTGTATTCCAAAATGGAATTGATAATTTTTTGTCCTCAAAATTAAAAACAATTTTTTTGAAACTTTATTTAAATTTTTAAATCACATGTATTTAAGTATTCACTGCTTTTGCTCAATACTTTGTGGATGCCCCTTTGGCAGCAATTACAACCTAATTTTTTTTTTTTTAAATACAAACTCCGTTTCCATATGAGTTGGGAAATTGTGTTAGATGTAAATATAAACGGAATACAATGATTTGCAAATTATTTTCAACCCATATTCAATTGAATGCACTACAAAGACAAGAAATTTGATGTCCAAACTCATAAACTTTTTTTTTTTTTGCCAATAATAATTAACTTAGAATTTTATGGCTGCAACACGTGCCAAAGTAGTTGGGAAAGGGCATGTTCATCACTGTGTTACATCACCTTTTCTTTTAACAACTCTCAATTAACGTTTGGGAACTGAGGAAACTAATTATTGAAGCTTTGAAAGTGGAATTCTTTCCCATTCTTGTTTTATGGAGAGCTTCAGTCGTTCAACAGTCCGGGGTCTCCGGTGTCGTATTTTACGCTTCATAATGCGCCACACATTTTCCATGGGAGACAGGTCTGGACTGCAGGCGGGCCAGGAAAGTACCTGAACTCTTTTACTACGAAGCCACACTGTTGCAACACGTGGCTTGGCATTGCCTTGCTGAAATAAGCAGGGGCGTCCATGATAACGTTGCTTGGATCAGTGGTACCGGGCCGCAGAAGAATTTTTTTATTAATTTTTATTTAAAAAAAGAAAAATTTTTTATTAAATCAACATAAAAAACACAATATACACTTACAATTAGTGCACCAAACACAAAAACCTCCCTTTTTCAGGACAAAAACATCCTTTTTTTATGACAAAGAAAAAAAAAAAAAAATGGATTCCCCCCATATAACATTAAACTTTCATATTAATGTGGGGGCCGCAAAATAACATCACGCGGGCCGCGTGTCTGAGGCCCCTGTTCTAAATATTGTCCCCCCCCCCCCCCCCCCCCATCCACCCCCCATGTCCAGGTTATGTCTTTTGTATGCTTCATCGACTCCCGGAGCAACACGACTGTCTGTTTGATCACCTGGGCCGTGGGCGCCAGGAGGCCGTCCTCAAAATGGTCAAGCTGGACCGCAAGGTGGGCCGCTCCTGCCAGCGCATCGGCGAAGAATGCTCCTGAGCGCCCCCTGCCTCTCAAGAGAATCCCTACACATTAACCCAAGCAGGGATGTTTTCTTTCCTCCTTTTGTAAAGCGTTTCATTGAAAGGATGCCTGCCTGCTCTCTTTAAATTCCATTTTGTCCCAGAATCTTTGTGCTTCTGTTGGCTTGATTGTATCCCTGCTGCTAACACGCTTTTGGAATACCCCAGGCCACAAACGAGAGACTCGGAGAGAGCAAGAAGGACTTTGGCACTTCCTTAGACTTCTCACGTGTGAGTGGACTAACAAATGAGTGAAAGGATGGAGAGGACGTGCAAGATTTATACAAATATTTGTCCAGGAAGACAGTTAAAGATGATACCTCAAGTTAAAAAGAAAAAAAAAATCTTTATGACAATGATGATGAAGAGAAGGAGGATGAGGGCATCGTTTTTTTTAGCCTCGTTACCTCAAGATAATACCCATCCAGATTCAGAAGCGAGACACACAAACATACCACTTGGAGTCAGTGTCTTAACCTGTGATGATCTTCACCAACTTGTTCATTATCCTCCTCAGGATTCGGAAGTACTATCTGGAAGTTTCCGCCCTCTGATTATTTTTTTCCATCCAGGAAGTTTTCACTGAGGATAAACAAGAACGGATCACCATTGGATTTTTTTGAATTGACACAAAACACAAATAAAAATATGAGGACATACATGTTTTTCATTAAAATTATCATCGCTGTCTACTAAAAATATATAGTAAACCCCCTATATTTACAGACCACCGTGAACATTTATATCATATAGCTGTGGTATAACCCGGTTGGTAGAGTGGCGGTGCCAGCAACTTGAGGGTTCCAAGTTCGATCCCCACTTCAGCTGTTGTGTCCTTGGGCAAGACACTTTATCCACCTGCTCCCAGTTTCACCCACACTGGTTTAAAAATGTAACTTAGATATTAGTTTTCACAATGTAAAGCACTTTGAGTCACCAGAGAAAAGCGCTATATAAATATATTTCACTTCACTTTACTTCACTTGATTTAAACTACGCCGGCTCGCTTCTCTCCCTCAGAACCCCATGTTACCTTGTTGTTAACATTCTCCGATTTTGGATCAACAGTTTGTAAAAGTGGCTGTTGTAATTCATTAGAGATTCCGCAGATCATCAAAATGCATGAAGTCAATAAATTGATTTTGCAAAAATAAATGTCTTGGAACATCAAAAAACAATAAACACGATGTCTCGAGGCAATAAAAAAAGTCATACTGTTACAAATCAAAAAAGACAACAAAACAAACCACCCAGTTGGGAAACAAGCTACACTTCAAGATGTTCAATGTTTATTGAAATGCACATTTTTGCTAACATTTAGAGCTCATTTTATTTTATTTTGTTTACTTATTTAGGATAACTAAGTTATTTACGTTCCAACTACATAAAAAGTAAGTTTATTGCGTTCAAAAGGGTTACTTGCACTGTTATTATATATAATGATTACGTTAGTGCTGGAGTTGGCAACAGTCAATCCACTTTTCAGCATGACAGTCAAATGCTTACAATTTTGTCTTTACAGACAATTGTAAGCTTTTGACTCTATAATAACGATCTGCAGTCGGACATAGTGGCAATTGAAATTGATATAAATAGCAATAAAACATATTAAAGTAGATTGTTGATACCTGCAGAAACCCTGTTATTAGTTTTAGCTTCAAAACCGTTGCCGTTTCTTCAATTACCATTGTTCCCTGGTGACAAAAGAAGCTAGATAACTAAATGCACGGAAGCACAATCCAGACTTTAAATATGCCTCACAAAGAGTATAGATACTCTTTACTATTTAATGATAATAAAAGATGATCGATATTGCCAGATGGAATTGGTGTTTGGGTCTAGCCTGTAGCCCTATCGCCAGGCAGGAGCTACAACCTACCTTCTCCAGCTCCCTCTAAAGCAGACCTGGGCAAATTAAGGCCTGGGGGCCACATGCGGCCGGTTAAGCTTTTCAATCAGGCCCGCCGGACATTCCCCCCAAATTGTTATTAGATCTTTAAGATGGAAAGTGTAGCTGCCATTATGATGTGCAGTGATGTTTTCTAATGACCGTTAATCTTGAAATATACAAAATATTATCAATGGTTGGAATCTGCGTTTTTGGATGATATACCAGATACTATGGTCATCTAATTAGTTACTATGGTTATCTAATTGGTTACTATGGTCATCTACGTCACAGCAGCCCAGACGAAGCACTAAGCAGTGTGGGTGGGAAGCGTTTCCACGGACGCGGAAGGAGATTTTCACAACAAATTTCTAAAGCTTAGTGATATATCAGATTGTAAGTGGGTTTATTTTGTACCCTTCGCATTCGTATTTTTGTCGCGTTTCACTGGATGGTAAAATACGTCGATGAGAAGAGGGTGGGACGTTCATATGTTGTCAATATTTAGTGTTTTATCTTTCATAGAAACATTTCAAATTCCATTACATTTTTAAAGGTGGTCAGTCATAACGTTTTTGGCAATCGATCAGACATTATTGTGAGGTTTTGTATTCGTGTTTCTAAAAATAGATATACTGTTCCCCAGACGCATTTTTTTCTCTAAATGTGGCCCTTGAGTCAAAATAATTGTCCAGGCCTGCTCTAAAGTGACTCACAATGGTACTATATTTAATTTCAGTCAGAATTTTTGTCATATTTTAACCTAAGTTCCCCTTGTAGCAGTATTTAAAGAAACATTAAAAAAGTTGACTATTGAAGCTTGTGCTTCTGAAGCCATAGAAGACGCCGCCATCTTCCACTGACATTGTTACAGCCGCCATGTATGTGTAATTATCACATAATTATAATTTACTGCCAACTTAGAGTGAATCAGATGTCTTCTGTAAAACTCCTTTTTTTTTTTTTTTTTCAAACCAAAAGACAAATCTGTGGGGATAAAAATGCTGGATCCCGAATATGCAAGGTTCCACTGTATCTTCCAATGTTTGTGTATTAAAAAAATAAATAATCAAAAACCCCAAAAATAAAACTATGAGATGATGCATGTTTCTAATTGGACAGCGATGATACATCCAGTTTTGCATTTTCCCTCCTTGTCACTTTTCCTCCCTATGTTTACGCATGTGGACTGTTTTGTTGTGTTTTTTTTTGTTTGACGACATTCTGCATTGTACACATCACACAGCGTATGGATACTTCTGTAAATACACACATTGCCGCGACATGGACTCAAGCTGAGATGTTTGCACTCAGCAGTTGGTGGGGGGTTGCATTCATTTTTCAACTTAAGTTATCCATATTTTTAAAGGTGATATCCATCACTAGATGCAATCTTGGCTTTCCTTTTCTTCCTCCTTCAGGTACTTAATCGATCCTTGACATTTGCCAATGTTTTGATTCCAAGGTAATCATGACGATGACACCTGTTCTGTTCTGATTGCTTGTTTCCTCCTGTGTTACTCGCCCTCGTGGCTGCTTATCCTCTCTAAAATGACATGAGCAGTGAATAAATAATAAATTCTCCTGAACAAAATATAAGTATTTCTATATGTTAATTGTAGATTGATTAAACAAGATCTTAATGGTAAATCATTTATTTAACCTTTGTTTTGCCTTTTCCGGTTGACTTACACTTAAGTGTAGCGCTATGTTATTCTGTTGTGTTACGTTATACTTATTACCAAGGGAATAAGAACACATACAAATTTGGTATATTTTTGTTGTCATGGTTATGAATTTTCCTTTCATTTTGCTTTTTTTTTTCCTTTTACTGAAAATAAATCCAGATTAGACAAATTGTCTCTGGGAGTAATTATTAATGCATGCTGCCGCCGAGATATTTTGTGCATAGAACAAAGGCAACAGTCATGTTTGAATTACTTAAAGCATTATATATTGCCAAAAGTATTTGCCCACCTGCCTTGACTCACATATGAACTTGAAGTGCCATCCCATTCCTAACCCACAGGGTTCAATATGATGTCGGTCCACCTTTTGCAGCTATTACAGCTTCAACTCTTCTGGGAAGGCTGTCCACAAGCTTGTGAAGTGTGTTCATAGGAATTTTCAACCATTCTTTCAAAAGCGCATTGTTGAGGTCACACACTGATGTTGGTCGAGAAGGCCTGGCTCTCAGTCTCCGTCCTAATTCATCCCAAAGGTGTTCTATCGTGTTCAGGTCAGGACTCTGTGTAGGCCAGGCAAGTTCATCCACACCAGACTTTACGGACCTTGCTTTTAAGTCATGTTGGAAGAGGAAGGGGCCCGCTCCAAACTGTTCCCACAAGGTTGGGAGCATGAAATTGTCCAAAATGTTTTGGTAGCTTGGAGCATTTAAAGTTCATTTCACTGGAACTATGTTGCCAAGTCCAACTCCTGAAAGACAACCCCACACCATAGTTCCTCCTCCACCAAATTTCACACTCGGCACAATGCAGTCCGAAATATACCGTTCAAAACTAGACTCGCCCATCAGGTTGCCAGATGGAAAAGCGTAATTCATCACTCCAGAGAAGGTGTTTCCACTGCTCCAGAGTCCAGTGGCGACGTGCTTTACACCAGTGGTCCCCAACCACGGGGCCGTGGCCCGGTACCGTGCCGCTCGATTGGTACCGGGCTGCAGAAGAATTGTTTTATTAATTTAAAAATAAATTTTATTTAAAAAACATTTTTTATTTTTATTAAATCAACATAAAAAAACAAAATACCCTTACAATTAGTGCACCAACCCAAAAACCCTCCCTTTTTCATGACAAAGAAAAAAAATAAAAATAATTCCCCCAACCCCCCCCCTCCGGGGCCGTGGGACAAATTATCAAGTGTTGACCGGTCCGCAGCTACAAAAAGGTTGGGGACCACTGCTTTACACCACTGCATCCCACGCTTTGCATTGGACTTGGTGATGTATGGCTTAGATGCAGCTGCTCGGCCATGGGAACCCATTCCATGAAGCTCTCTGCTTACTGTACGTGGGCTAATTGGAAAGTTGCATGAAGTTTGGTGCTCTGTAGCAACTGACTGTGCAGAAGGTTGGCGATCTCTTTGCACGACACGCTTCAGCATCTGCTTCCATGTTCTTGTAATAAAGCTGACAGTTGACTTTGGAATATTTAGGAGCAAGGAAATTTCACGACTGGATTTCTTGCACAGGTGGCATCCTATGACCGATCCTCGCTGGAACTCACTGAGCTCCTGAGAGCTGTCCATTCTTTCACAAATGTTTGCAAAAACAGTTTCCATGCCTAAGTGGTTGATTTTATACACCTGTGGCCGGGCCAAGTGATTAGGACACCTGATTCTCATCATTTGGATGGGTGGTGAAATACTTCTGACAATGTAGTGTACGTTAAAATCTTGGTTTAATGGGACACTAGTGGTCCTCAGATTTGTTCATATTTCAATATTTCAAAGCTCTGTTGTAATAGGATTACATTAGTAAGAAACATGGATTTGAACTATTTTGTTCTTTAGGTCAGTGTGGCGCTAAAACATACACACGACGTACAAACGGCGTTTTGATCTACATTACAAGTTACACACATTGCCGATACATAAAAGGAATTTAATGACTTTTTGTCAAGTAATTTTCAAAAACGTACACGTTTTTTTTAAGTTATCGCCATTAATAGGGTGACTGCTTATTCCAGTGACTGCGTATTCCAGTGGTTCTTAACCTGGGTTCGATCGAACCCATAGGGTTCGGTGAGTCGGCCTCAGGGGTTCGGTGGAGCCTTCCCCGCGGAAGTCAAGACACACCCATTGTGTAAATAAAAACTTCTCCCAATCTGCATATTATGGATAATTTTCCATCTGATTTGCAGGTGTGTAATTTTTTCGTGAGTTCATGCATTGTGTTGGTTTTTTTCTTTGAACAAGGTGATGTTCATGCACGGTTAATTTTGTGCACCAATAAAAAAACAAAAAACATAACTTTGTCTTGAATTTGAAAAAAAAAAAAAAATTTGGGGGGCGACGTGGTTGGGAGTGCGGCCGTGCCAGCAACCTGAGGGTTCCTGGTTCGATCCCCACCTTCTACCAACCTAGTCACATCCGTTGTGTTTTTGAGCAAGACACTTCACCCTTGCTCCTGATGGGTCGTGGTTAGCGCCTTGCATGGCAGCTCCCTCCATCAGTGTGTGAATGTGTGTGTGAATGGAAGAATGTGGAAGTAGTGTTAAAGCGCTTTCAGCACCTTGAAGGTAGAAAAGCACTATACAAGTATAACACATTTACCATTTACCATTGGTGGTTGGTACCACTGTTAAAAAAATAACAACAAAAATTGTTAAATGCTTAAATTTAGGACTCAAATAGCCACTAAGTTTATAAAAGTGTATTACTGCCAATGACCAGTAACCTCTGGGTAAAAAAAAAAATCTAATATTTGCTGTGGCTGTAGGTAACCTCTTGATTTCTTTTTTTGTTTAATTGCTCCACAAATAGCAACAGCTGCATACAAGTATCTTAATAGTCAACATCAAGCATCTTTTTGAAACAAAATGAGCAGTTTTTTTTAACACTTTCTTATGCCCTTTAAATTATTAGAACAATAACATTAAAGGCCTACTGAAATGAGACTTTCTTATTTAAACGGGGATAGCAGGTCCATTCTATGTGTCATACTTGATCATTTCGCAATATTGCCATATTTTTGCTGAAAAGATTTAGAAGAGAACATCCACGACAAAGTTCGCAACTTTCGGTGCTAAGAGAAAAGCCCTGCCTCTACCTGAAGTCGCAGACGATGACGTCACATGTTGATGGCTCCTCACATCCTCACATTGTTTTTAATGGGAGCCTCCAACAAAAACAGTTATTCGGACCGAGAAAACGACAATTTCCCCATTAATTTGAGCGAGAATGAAAGATTTGTGCTTGAGGATATTGATAGCGACAGATTAGAAGAAAAAAAAAAACGCGATTGCATTGAGACGGATTCAGATGTTTTTAGAGACATTTACTAGGATAATTCTGGGAAATCCCTTATCTTTCTATTGTGTTGCTAGTGTTTTAGTGAGTTTAACAGTACCTGATAGTCGGAAGTGTTGACGCGCAGTGTCTCAGGGAAGTCGACGGCAGCTTTATGGGCGGCACAAGCTCAGCTGATATCCTGTAGGAAGCGACTTTTTAACCACAATTTTCTCACCGAAACCTGCTGGTTGACATTCAGTCGGGATCCATGTCCGCTGTGATCCATAGTAAAGTTTCACCTCCGGGAATTTTAAACAAGGAATCACCGTGTTTTTGTGTGGCAAAAGGCTGAAGCTTCCCAACTCCATCTTTCTACTTTGACTTCTCCAATATCAATTGAACAAATTGCAAAAGATTCAGCAACACAGATCTCCAAAATACTGTGTAATTATGCAGTTAAAGCAGACGAGTTTTAGCTGTGTGTGTGCGCATCTCTCATATTCATTACAGTCCGTGACGTCAAGCTTACACGTCATCATTACGCAATGTTTTCAAGAAAAAACCCCCGGGAAATTTAAAATTGCAATTTAGTAAACTAAAAAGGCCGTATTGGCTTGTGTTGCAATGTTAATATTTCATCATTGATTTATAAACTATCAGACTGCGTGGTGGGTACTAGTGGGTTTCAGTAGGCCTTTAAGGGCCTGATCTACCAAAACGGGCCACATTTATTTTATTGATTTTTTACTTGGGATGTCCCGCGGGCCAGATTCTGGACGCTGTCTAGGGCCGTACTTGGGGGACCTCCGTGCTAAAGGTTTGCGTGTATCAAAATGTGCAAACTTGATACCATATGCAAACCTGATCTGATTAGCATGTCTGTCTTCATAAATTTGCGGAATATATGCTGATGATTATAACGCCCACAATATTGGGAGCAGAAGATGCAAATATAATCATTTAGCACTCGTAATGTTAGTCATCAAGGTTAAAAAAGTCGCTGATTTGCGTCTATATTAAGTACATTAGAAATGCGAGTAAGAACTGGCACAGTCATGCACAGATGGCTGAGACCGACTGACAGATAGTCCTTTGTCCTATGTGTGTCAACATATGTGGACTGTCAAAAAAGAAAGTAATAAAATTGTTTTCAATTCAGCAATATCATTTAGGATTTTTATAGCTGTTGGATTATTTTAGGGACTTATTAAAATTTAATGAATGATTAGCTTTGATGTCAGTTGGCATTTGTTTTCAACTCTAAAAAGAATATTCCCACATGCATTCTTGCCTGCATTTCTTGATCATTCCAGATGCATCATCACAACCTAGCACCCTTCAGCATGCTAAAAAAAGAAATCTGTTGTCGAGGTCCACCCATCCATCCATTTTCTACTGCTTGTCCTTTTTTGGGTTGCGGGAGGGGGGGGGGGGGGGGTGCTGGAGTTATCTCAGCTGCATTCGGGCAGAAGGCGGGGTGCACCCTGGACAAGTCGCCACCTCATCGCAGGGCCAACACAGATAGACAGACAACATTCACACTCACATTCACACACTAGGGCCAATTTAGTGTTGCCAATCAACCTATCCCCAGATGCATGTTTTTCAGCGGAGGGAGGAAGCCACACAGTCACGGGGAGAACATGCAAACTCCCCACAGAAAGATCCCAAGCCCGGGATTGAACTGAGGACTACTCAGGACCTTCGTATTGTGAGGCACATGCACTAACCCCTGTCTCACCGTGCTGTTGTCGAGGTCATGCATCAATATAGCCCAGAAAACACGGCGCATATTATATTTGTGTGCTGCATGTTCAACAACATAACGAAACGCCACAGGTTGGACCATATGATGCAATGAATGCTTAAGGAAATGAGTCTCTCCATGGTCCACTTGTTATCACATGCTATCCTGTCTTGCTCTGTATATTGTACAGTATTTTGTATTTTGTACTTCTATAGTGTTTTGTATATTGTACAGGATTTCTTATTATTTTTATTAGATAGTAGTCTGTTTATTTCAATTGTTAGTTTTTCCTTTTTACCTCTTATTACATTTATTTCACCCCATATTTGTTCCCACTACCTCACCTTAAGTTGGAGTCCTTAATCTCGTTATATGCAAATATAATGACAATAAAGTTCATTCTATTCTATTCTATTCTATCTTTGTAAATGACCCGCAATTTATTTGTCAGCAGATTCTGTTTAGCGTGTGCAATCGGCGTTTGGGCTCCAATCACGCCTGGTCTTCTTTCTTATTTCGGTAAATAAACATGTTAGCTGTGAGCAGATTCAAATCTAAGATGCTCATTGAGGGGACCTGTCCCGCATTTTGTTTGATCAAGTTCCAAATTGTACCACTTTTGTCGACATTGGAAAATCCATCCATCCCTCCATTTTCTACCGCTTATTACCTTTGGGGCCGCGGGGGGCGCTGGTGCCTATCTCAGCTACAATCGGGCGGAAGGCGGGGTACACCCTGGACAAGTCGCCACCTCATCACAGGACATTGGAAAATGTGGAGTTGTATCAATCGTGGTAGTCCACGACCATGCAGTTCTAGTTTGGTATTTTCTCTGCAGGGGGATATTACAGCTAATTTTGCATTATAAGAAGAAGTGCATTTTTCAAGCGTTTCCTTGCATGCATGCATGTGTGTGTGTGTGTGTGTGTGTGTGTGTGTGTGTGTGTGTGTGTGTGTGTGTGTGTGTGTGTGGCTGTGGGCCATCTGCTGCATCCTGGTCAATTCATTATAGAGATGTCAGCTTGTGTTTACTGCTCGCAGAGGGAGCGGCTATAAAGGCATGCTCATCTACTTAACCAATATGTTTATATGCGCCTGTGTTGGCTAATGGAGGATTTAAACCAAAGAGTCTTCTGACAGCAGCAATGAGTCTTGGCGGGTTGGGCTGCATTAATTTATGCAGTGGTGGGAAGAGGGCGGAAAAAGAAAAAAGAAAAAAACAGGAAAAGTGGACCTGATCAAAAGACAACTTCCAACGCCGGAGTTGGACGATTTTCAGCAGCACCAGTAAATCAAGTGTGATGCCCCTTTCAACACAAACTGGTGTGTAACTGCAGGAAGTTGGCAAGTTGGATGTTTGCTCTGAGTCCTGTCAGCTTAAATCTAAAGTTGTTGTCGTTTATACGAGAGCAATTTGCGTTATTCCTTTCATACGGCTTCACTTTGACCTTGCAACAGACCAGTTCAATTCATCTGGCAGCAAAATTCAGTTCCAAACTTGGGAGGTTTTAAAAAAACAGCCACGCGATCCCGTCACTTAGAGCAGTGGTTCTCAACCTTTTTTCAGTGATGTACCCCCTGTGAACATTTTTTTAATTCAAGTACACCCTAATCAGAGCAAAGCATTTTTGGTTGAAAAAAAGAGATAAAGAAGTAAAATACAGCACTATGTCATCAATTTCTGATTCATTAAATTGTATAACAGTGCAAAATATTGCTCATTTGTAGAGGTCTTTCTTGAACTATTAGAAAAAAAAGATACAAAAATAAGTCGGAACTTGTTGAAAAATAAACATGTGATTCAATTATAAATAAAGATTTCTACACATAGAAGTAATCATCAACTTAAAGTGCCCTCATTGGGGATTGTAATAGAAATCCATCTGGATTCATCAATGTCATTCTAAACATTTCTTCACAAAAAAATAAATCTTTAACATCAATATTTATGGAACATGTCCACAAAAAATCTAGCTGTCAACACTGAATATTGCATTGTTGCATTTATTTTCACAGTTTATGAATTTACATTCATATTTTGTTGAAGTATTATTCAATAAATATATTTATAAAGGATTTTTCGAATATTTAAAAAAAATCTCACGTACCCCTTGGCATACCTTCAAGTACCCCCAGGGGTACGCGTACCCCCATTAGAGAACCACTGTCTTAGAGGATATTTGACTCATGTTTTTGTGGTAGGTTCTCAAAATCAGTAGACTTTCACATGGGATTTTTGATAACATTTTTTGCTATACGTCCTTAAAATCTCAGCTGTACTCGGGCGGTAGGCGGGGTACACCCAGGGCAAGTTGGAGGTCCTTCAAATCGATAGATAGATAGATAGATGGATGGATGGATGGATGATAGATGGATAGATAGATAGATAGATAGATAGATAGTACTTTATTGATTCCTTCAGGAGAGTTCCCTCAGGAAAATTAAAATTCCAGCAGCAGTGTAAAGAATTGAGATCAAATTTAAAAAGTAAAACGTAAATAATGGGGGTATAAATGGAAACAAAATAGAAAAATATTACTTTAAATATTATTTAGAGAATCTTTGACTAGTGTGTTTAGAGTTTTATTGATTGATTGATTGAAACTTTTATTAGTAGATTGCACAGTACAGTACATATTCCGTACAATTGACCACTAAATGGTAACACCCGCATGTTTTTTAACTTGTTTAAGTCGGGGTCCACGTTAATCAATTCATGGTAGATAGGTCCTTAATATCAATAGACTTTTATAGACGATATTTTACTAATGTTTTGTTGTTGTTGTAATAGGTCCTTGAAATCATAACACTTGATAGACAATTTTTGACCAGTGATTGTGTTATGTCCTTAAAATTAGTTGACTTATTTAAACTTAAAGTTAAAGTACCAATGATGGTCACACACACACTAGGTGTGGTGAAATTTGTCCTCTGCATTGGACCATCACCCTTGATCACCCCCTGGGAGGTGAGGGCAGCAGTGAGCAGAAGCGGTGGCCGATGGTGGTGGTGATTTAACCCCCAAATTCCAACCCTTGATGCTGAGTGCCAAGCACGGAGGTAATGAGTCACATTTTTATTGTCTTTGTTATGACTCGGCCGGAGTTCGAACTAACGACCAACCAATCTCAGGGCGGACGAGGATCTTTGAGTGCGTGGGTTCCCTCCAGGTACTCCGGCTTCCTCCCATTTCCAAAGACATGCACCAGGGGATAGGTTGATTGGCAACACTAAATTGGCCCTAGTGTGTGAATGTGAGTGTGAATGTTGTCTATCTATCTGTGTTGGCCCTGCGATGAGGTGGCGACTTGTCCAGGTTGTACCCTGCCTTCCGCCCTAATGCAGTTGGGATAGGCTCCAGCATCCGCTTGTCCCCGAACGGGACAAGCGGTAGAAAATAGATGGATGGATGGATGACTTGCGTATGACTAACGTCTTTGCTGTAGGTCCTTAAAATTGCCATGTTTTAGGGCCCTTAAAATCAAACAAACTTTAATAGAGGATCTTTGACTACTGTTTTTGCAGTAAGTCATTGAAGCAGAAGACTTGATAGAGGGTTTTTGCAGTCGATCCTTAAAATCAGTAGATTTTTATTAAGGATTTTTGAGTGACCTCAACTGCGGATGTTGAGGATAGGTGGAAGGAATACTTCGAAGACCTCCTCAATCCCACCAACACGTCTTCCTATGAGGAAGCAGTGCCTGGGGAATCTGTGGTGGACTCTCCTATTTCTGGGGCTGAGGTTGCTGAGGTAGTTAAAAAGCTCCTCGGTGGCAAGGCCCCCAGGGGTGGACGAGATCCGCCCGGAGTTCCTTAAGGCTCTGGATGCTGTGGGGCTGTCTTGGTTGACAAGACTTTGCAGCATCGCGTGGACATCGGGGGCGGTACCTCTGGATTGGCAGACCGGGGTGGTGGTTCCTCTCTTTAAGAAGGGGAACCGGAGGGTGTGTTCCAACTATCGTGGGATCACACTCCTCAGCCTTCCCGGTAAGGTTTATTCAGGTGTACTGGAGAGGAGGCTACACCGGATAGTCGAACCTCGGATTCAGGAGGAAGAGTCTGGTTTTCGTCCTGGTCGTGGAACTGTGGACCAGCTCTATACTCTCGGCAGGGTTCTTGAGGGTGCATGGGAGTTTGCCCAACCAGTCTACATGTGCTTTGTGGACTTGGAGAAGGCATTGGACCGTGTCCCTCGGGAAGTCCTGTGGGTAGTGCTGAGAGAGTATGGGGTATCGGACTGTCTTATTGTGGCGGTCCGCTCCCTGTATGATCAGTGTCAGAGCTTGGTCCGCATTGCTGGCAGTAAGTCGGACACGTTTCCAGTGAGGGTTGGACTCCGCCAAGGCTGTCCTTTGTCAGCGATTCTGTTCATAACTTTTATGGACAGAATTTCTAGGCGCAGTCAAGGCGTTGAGGGGTTCCGGTTTGGTAACCGCAGGATTAGGTCTCTGCTTTTTGCAGATGATGTAGTCCTGATGGCTTCATCTGACCGGGATCTTCAGCTCTCGCTGGATCGGTTCGCAGCCGAGTGTGAAGCGACCGGAATGAGAATCAGCACCTCCAAGTCCGAGTCCATGGTTCTCGCCCGGAAAAGGGTGGAATGCCATCTCCGGGTTGGGGAGGAGACCCTGCCCCAAGTGGAGGAGTTCAAGTACCTAGGAGTCTTGTTCACGAGTGAGGGAAGAGTGGATCGTGAGATCGACAGGCGGATCGGTGCGGCGTCTTCAGTAATGCGGACGTTGTGCCGATCCGTTGTGGTGAAGAAGGAGCTGAGCCGGAAGGCAAAGCTCTCAATTTACCGGTCGATCTACTTTCCCATCCTCACCTATGATCATGAACTGTGGGTCATGACCGAAAGGATAAGATCACGGGTACAAGCGGCCGAAATGAGTTTCCTCCGGCGTGTGGCGGGGCTCTCCCTTAGAGATAGGGTGAGAAGCTCTGCCATCCGCGAGGAACTCAAAGTAAAGCCGCTGCTCCTTCACATCGAGAGGAGCCAGATGAGGTGGTTCGGGCATCTGGTCAGGATGCCACCCGAACGCCTCCCTAGGGAGGTGTTTAGGGCACGTCCAACCGGTAGGAGGCCACGGGGAAGACCCAGGACACGTTGGGAAGACTATGTCTCCCGGCTGGCCTGGGAACGCCTCGGGATCCCCCGGGAAGAGCTAGACGAAGTGGCTGGGGAGAGGGAAGTCTGGGTTTCCCTGCTTAGGCTGTTGCCCCCGCGACCCGACCTCGGATAAGTGGAGGATGATGGATGGATTTTTGAGTAGTTTTTTTTTGCAGTAGGTACGAAAAATCTGACTACTTATTTAAAGGATCTTTGTCTAGCGTTTTACCAGTGTCTTTGCAGTAGGTCTTTAAAATTGACATGTTTTAAGGTTCCTAAAATCAGAATACTTTTAGAGAGAATCTTTGATTAGCATTTTGGCAATATGTCAATATGACTTATTAATGAGAGGATCTTTGACGAGCGTCTTTGAAGTACATCTTTAAAATCAGAGGACTTATATCAATTATTGTTAATTTGTAGTTTTGGAATGGAACTTTGGGACATTATTGGTAAATTTGTTTTTAAGACAACCTGTCCAATTAAGGAAATACAGTCTACAGCAGGGGTAGGGAACCTATGGCTCTAGATCCAGATGTGGCTCTTTTGATGACTGCATCTGGCTCTTGGATAAATTTGAGCTGACATTGCATAACACGATAAGTAATGAATAATTCCACATGAAATCACAGTGTTAAAAAAAAAGTTCAAAATATAAAACATTCTCATGCATTTTTAATCCATCCATCCGTTTCTACCGCATCAGTTCAAGAAGTTGCGTTAATGGTAAGAAGTTATTTATCTATTATTGGTTAGTGTAGGGCTTGCCCTCCTAGGGGTTTTTCAGACCACCAAGCACCGACATGAGAGCCTGTTTCAGGGTTATAATATTGTTGTATTTTTCAATAAGTCTCTCAGTTTCTTTCCAGCAATTGTCTTTTCCTCTTTTGTTCTCGCTCACGCTCTGGCTCCAGCCCCAACCCCAACCCCGTCTCTCCTCCTGGCTGCTGCTTATAAACAAAGCGACAGGTGATTAGATAACAGGGGCCAAATGGGCCATCTACGCACCTGTCGCTGATTTCGAGGCCGATCCTGGCAACACCCCACTTCGCTGCACACCCCTAGGCCACGCCCCCTCCACAGTTAGCTTCAGAATAACAATGTTATTACAAAGAATAAGAGACCTTTTATACTCTAGAAATGTTGGTCTTACTTAAAATGCATGCATTTATTTGTGCTCATTGTTGAAAAAAATATTATATGGCTCTTACGGAAATACATTTTAAAATATGTGGATTCTTGGCTCTCTCAGCCAAAAAGGTTCCCGACCCCTGGTCTACAGGGTTAGACAGAACAGGAAGGTGTGAGGTAAGTGCGTATACATCACATACAGTAAAGCTCAATATTAGTCTTGTTTTTTCCGCTGGCTTGTTTTTGTTTGTTTTTGTTTTGTTTTTTTAGTGTTAGTGTCTACCGTCTACTGTGTTGTCTTGATTGCATCCTGATAGAACACATCGGCGGTAATGAAAGGCAACAAGGAGTGAGACACAAGGCCGGAGGCTCTTTGGTCCAATGGAGGAGATGCGTGGAAAAGATGGCGTTGTGCACGGTAAGTCATTCTCACCTTTTCAACATGTTGAACACCTGTCAGGGTCCCCCAGATTGTTAGGAAGGACACCCCTTAATTAACCGTGGACTTAAAAAATGGGCAAAAAAAAACCCTCCACAGATAAACACCAAAAAGGATTTTTGTGAAAAAGTATATGATCGCCATTGCCTTTATGACTTTTATTGCTCATTACTAACGCAGATCCCCTCTGGCTGATTTTTAGTTGTCCGACTGACAAGCTAGCCACTTGTCCATACACAGTGTGGAGCCGCTTCCCTAAATTAATAATAATCATCTTCCATTACGGCAAAAAAACTGCATTTTTTTGTGTGTCTTAAAGAGGACTTCTTGTGCAAAACCAACTTTACTGTTACGACCGGGTCGCATGATGATGCAGGGTTCGTTCTCCCAGGATGCAAACAGACTTCAGACACAGCGTGCAGGTAGAAAATGATTTATTTTAGAGACGGCAACAAAGAAAAACGTGCTCATAGCATTGAGGGCAAGACTAAAGGGGCTAGCGTGGGAACTAGCAAGTAAAAGGTTCTAGCGTTGAAGCTAGCAGATAAAGAGCAGGAATCCAAAACTGTTGTCAAATGTTGCATAAAGCATATTAGGAAGCCAGACCGAGTGAGACTAAAAAGCTCTCTGATTAGTGCCCGGGCAACAGGTGAGTGTCCTGAACACTCACCAGAGGCTGGTGAGTGTAATCTGCCGTCATGGCAACAGAAAACACACAAACTCAAAAGGTGCTGAAAACACATGTGACTTGAAAAACGTAAACAGATTATGATCCGGGCAGCGGATCATAACATTTTCTTCCCTTTTGGTAGCCGTTTTTGTTTATTATGGATTGGCATAAGTCCCGAAAATTACAAATCAATCCATTGAAGCTTGGCAAACATATTTATAAAACAATCTTGCCTTTGTTTATACTTCCTCTAAACAAGTAGTTTGAATATTTCCCCGAATTGGGACATTTTTCACGATTGTGACAGCAGCAGATATGCTTTTGCGCCAAATTGTAGTAAGCTCCTCTTGTTGTGGGGTAGACTGGTCCGTACATGCACATGCATCCCTTGCTGTTGCCTTTTTTAAAGTAGCTCATAGGTCAAAATTCTATCTGCTAGTAGACTCCATATGGAAACACTAAAAAACTACAGCATGACTGACGAGGAAGAAAATGCATTCAAAGTGGAAACGAGACACGTAAATAAGTCCGCCCACAAAACGGTGCATCCTATAGAGACGGTCAGAAAGATCATTCTCACAACAGACCACAGCTCTTATTTGCTGACATTCCTACAATACATTAATACAAATAATAATATTTCAAGATGTTTTATTTACCCAGCCTATTTGTATTGAATATAAAGGATGCAAATAACTCTCTGATGTGTCTTATTCTAATGTGTTGAAATCAGTCGTCCAAATCCAAACACATGCATCAATTGCATTCCTGGTGTCATGTTCATTTTTTATTCTGTAAAACCTTTTTAAATATTTGTTTGAATGTCATCTTTATTCAAAAATGTATCCTCCAGTTTGTGGTTATTATAAGGCATATTTTCAGAGGATATGCATTTTCACAGCATATTTCGAAGGGATGAAAAAAAAAAAAGACTTCTTATATTGATCAAAATTCGTATTCTGGTGGCAAAATGGTGCTCCTATTGACTTCATTTTTAGAATTAAAATAGTTAGGATTTTGCTAGCATTTATTTAAGACTTACAATCCAAAAAAAAAGAAAGCCATCTGTGTTCCTGTCTTACATGAAAATTGTGAATGATAGGCAACATAAAAATATATATATATTTTCTACATCCTGTGAACGTGCTAATGCTGTGGCAAAAGTGAGAAAATGAATAAATGTGGGGAAATTGTAAATCTCAGCAAAAGTTGGTAGCTGGCCAACTTTTTCAAAATTTTCCTAAAGCTTGTTGATGGTAAACAAATTTTTCATTTTCATTTATTCATTTATTACAAGCAATGACATAAAAAAAATAGTACAAGGTAGACAACACGTAATGATATAAATTAAAATAATGCAAAAGGTAATGTACACTGCGATGAGGACGCGACTTGTCCTGGGTGTACACCGCCTTCCGCCCGATTGTAGCTGAGATAGTCACCAGCGCCCCCCCCCGCGAACCCAAAGGGGAATAAGCGGTAGAAATGGATGGATGAATGGAGGTAATGTACAGCATGTAAGCATGAAGCATGATGGTCCAGTTGTGCCTTAAAGGGAGTGTGAAGAAGATCATTTATTTAATCCCACCCCCAGATCTCCATTCAGTGATTATTCTATTGAGTTTCACTGTTACTTTGCTATAATACAAATGTTGTATCTTAGTGGCATTACCACAGATAACAATATTTATCACACTGTAACAATATTTTCTTACCAACAATGTAGAAAAAATGAACATACCAACAATGGTAATACACAACATAGCAATAATGGTAAGGACATATTGAGCACGTTAACACTTTGAGACAGAGTACAACAGCAGGTCAACTGAAAGACCCTCATCTCTATATTTGAACCAGACCCGATGTTTGTATTACAGTTTAAATCGATCAATAGTTTGGCATTGCTTGTGTTGTAAGTATAGTCTGTTCCATAGTTTTATTCCGCATACAGACACACAAAAACGTTTATGCATGGTTTGACCTCTCGGCAATGAGAAATATCCAAAGTCTCTCCTGTTATGAGCCTGCACTCGTCTTATAAAAAACGTTGTAGATTAGGCGGCAATAATTTGTTAAATGCTTCATATAAGAGTTTTGATGTATTATTATTGTCAGGTTTTTTTTTTTAAATAGACTCATATGCAGAGTAGGGAACAATCTGGCAGGCTTTTATTTTGAAAGCTTCTTTTCACCTCCAGAGTCAGGACAATTCAACATAGTTGGCGAAAAAAGGTTCCACAAAAATGAAAAACGGAAAATCACTCTGAAAGGAGGACACACAAAAACAATAACAAACTATACTTGGCGCAGGATATAATCTATGAAATGTATCATGAACAAAAAATGCTCGAAAGGAGGGAGAAACAATGGCAATAAAACTTCTACACTGTTTCTTATCTAAAAAAGGTTAACAAAAAATCTCACACCAAAAAATTGAGGAAAAGGAAGAACTGTAAGAAAAAACTGAAAACTCTCCATTTCGGCTGCAACACTAAATAACCAAAAATCACTCTTCTGAGGAGAAAAAGAAAACTCAAAATATCAACGAGAATTTAGGATCAATATATTAAAACGAGACGAGGGAAGGCTTGGACAGGATGCTGGAGAGGCACGAAAAAACAAGACAATCTGGCACAAAACAAATGGAGGCGTGGGCTTATAAGACACATGAGGGTAATGGGAAACAGGTGGAAACAATCAGGGATCAGGGATGACGTCTGACTGATGACACAAAAGGAAGGGCGAGTGACCTGAAAAGAGAGGAGAGTTACTTTTCAAACTAAAACATCCAATTGGACAAGACAGAAACAAACAAGACAAGACCTCCCTAAACCCAGTGTGACAATTATATTTATCAAAATCATCAACTTTGAGCAACTTTGATTGCATAAACAGATTATGAGTATGTTCTAAAAAAAACAACGTTGTGAATGATCCACACTGCTCTTTTCTGTAATATAATCAGAGGATTCATTGTGTTGTGGTAAATATTCCCCCATACTTTCTTCAACACAATATGTAAGGTATGGTAGTACCAAGGTGCAGTATAGAGTACGCAGTGCATTTTTATTGAGGTATAGTTTTTCATGGTTTATAATTGAGAGGCATTCGGAGATTTTCGCTTTAATCTTTTAATTTAATTCAGAGAAGAATGTGTATGTTGTAAAATGATGATGAATGAGCTTTATTATTTGGGTTTATGGCCCGCCTTTATCTTCCATCCAAGTTCAATCAGTCATTGGGCAAGAAAAAAACTCAACCCAATGGGATACAATGAGAAACCTTGGAGGGGACTGCAGATGTGGGTACCCCCCCCACCACCCTCTAAATCCAACCCGCCCCCTCTCCCCCCCTCTTCTGGGCGACCGGTGCACAGGAAATTGAGTGGATCTAATTAATAGTGTTAGAGTCCAGTCTATAGTGAGGCCAGCAGGGGTTCATCTTGAGTGGAGACAAGTCAGCAGCGCAGACGTCCCCAACTGATGCACCGATGAGTGGTCCACCACGGGTTCCGACTTTGAAGAGCTAACGCGACTCGTATGAGGTCACCTAATAACCTCGCCACGCAGGAAAAGGGGGCAGAGCAGAAAAGAGATGGCAGATCAACTGGTCTAAAAGGGAGGTCTATTTAAAGGCTAGAGTATACAAATTGTTGTTCCGAGACTTGAGAGTATGTATCTGTCATGGGACATTTTCCAGGAAGAATTAGTGTTATATCGTGTGATCTTGTGCAATTATCACTTATTTATTAGTGTGTGTGTTTGTGTGTGTGTGTGTAATATCTGATATAGTACACTTACTTAGCCTCAGATTGTATTCCCCCATATAAGACCACATCGATGATAACACAAAGTCTCTTACCAGTCAGAGCTTTCAACCATTTAGGAATCAAATCAAGAACCCTTTGAATTATTTTTGTGATTGTGAATGCAAATTGTAGGGTTTGTATATAGTTCCAGTAAACTATTAACATAAAACAAGTCATCATTGGAATCAGAATCAGAATCAGAATCAGCTTTATTGTCATTACGCAGGGTAACGAGAT
Organism: Nerophis ophidion; assembly: GCF_033978795.1. Taxonomy (NCBI): domain Eukaryota; kingdom Metazoa; phylum Chordata; class Actinopteri; order Syngnathiformes; family Syngnathidae; genus Nerophis; species Nerophis ophidion. The sequence goes on along the minus strand of NC_084612.1, from coordinate 20,635,753 downwards.
TGAGGCCATTCCATACAGTGCGATGTGTGCATGCAAGAAAACGATGTGTAAATATATAAAAATGTAAAAACTATAGAAGTGCAAAGAAAGGTGTGGAAGAGAACAGTGTACACTCTATACTCTCTGCACAATGTACACTCTGTACACTCTGTGCAAGTGTACACCCTATACACTCTGTACAAATGTGACTCTATACAGTGGGTGAAATTAATATATACATGAATATCTACATGAAGAAATAGGGTGGTTGGTGGAATGGGTTATTGCACAGAAGGGAAGGCAGTTATGAGGGTTAATGGGGCAGTCCGTTCAGGGTGATTATGGCCCTGGGGAAGAAGCTGTTCTTTAGCCTGTTTGTCTTAGTTTTAATGCACCTGTAGCACTTCCCAGAGGACAGCAGGTGGAACAGGTCCGAGCCAGGGTGGGTGCTGTCCTTGATGAAGGCACTGGCTCTGTTGAGGCAGCGGGAGGTGTAGATATCAATCAGAGAGAGGAGAGGGCGGCCGATGATCTTCTGAGCCGTCTTGACCACTCTTTGCAGCCTCTCCCTGTCTGCTGCAGTCCAGCTGCCGTACCGTACTGGAATACAGTAGGTCAGTAGGCTCTCGATGGACGAGCAGTAGAAGGTCAGCAGCAGGTCAGGCTTCAGGTTGTATTTACCGAGGACTCTCAGGAAGTGTAGCCACTGCTGAGCCTTCTTGATGATAAAGTCGTTAGAGATGTGGACTCCAAGGTACCTGAAGGAGTGGACCCTCTCCACACGCTCGCCGTTGATGTTGAGGTGGGCAGGGTCGGTGCTGCTGCTCCTGAAGTCGACAATGATCTCTCTGGTCTTGCTGGTGTTGAGAGCGAGGTTGTTCTCCGAAGACCAGGCCGTCAGCTTCAGGACCTCCTCCCTGTAGGCAGCCTCGTCACCCCTGGAGATGAGCCCGACCACTGTGGTATCGTCAGCAAACTTGACGATAAGGTTGTCACTGTGGGCTGGACTGCAGTCATGGGTGTAGAGGCAGTAGAGGAGGGGGCTCAGCACACAGCCCTGTGGGGAGGCGATGCATAACGTGCGGGTGGATGAGAGGTAGGGGCAAAGTCTCACATTCTGGGGTCGGTCCGTTTGGAAGTCCCTTATCCAGGCGCTTGTGAGAAGGGGGAGGCCAAGAGTGTCCAGTTTATTGCAGAGTCTGTCCGGGATTATTGTATTGAAGGCAGAACTATAATCCACGGAGAGCATCCGGACGTAAAAAAACCAAAACAAACACAAGTGTTCAAATGCACTACAAGCATTTTCCTCATAATAGTGGACCCTTACTAGCATGCATCCTCATTCCCAATCCCACCTTTACTAGTATGAATAATTCTAAAGTATCCATACCTTCCCACATACAACTCCATCCATTACCATTTCAGCCACCACTGACCACTTTAGATCAGGGCCACTGGTGACATTTGGTCATGTTGAAGAGAACATTAGCAGACACTCTGGAAGATCCCACCCTAGCAGAGCAGCCATTACTGTCAACTGAGCGCGTTTTCTTTCCATCTGACCTTTAAGGCAGAAGAAAAAGAAGAAAAGGACAGATCTGTTTCAGTTTCTGGATGACTTATTCGAACGTGTAAGATAAACCACTGACAGGATGGACAAGACCACACTAGTGGATTCACTATAAGGTTTGTGCTTCTGTACAAGACCTCATCCAAAACAACATGTCTTTACAAAGATAATGTTCACTTTTGATTGACGCAGTGAGACAGATATGTTAGTTTTTGTGGTTTACAACTGGAACACATCATACTGAGAGCTCTTTCAAATGTTTTCACCCTATTTTTTATGTAGCTATTTGTCACATCTATAAATCCATTCTGACAAACTACACACACACACACACACACACACACACACACACACGCACTGTAGTATTTGTTACCTTCTTGAGACCTCCGAAAAATGCCTACCTCTTTAGGACCACCCTTTCTGGATATATAAAGAGTTGTAATAACAACATTAATAATATACCGTAGTTCCTTGAATTACCGCAGGGCATATAGTATGCGCCTGCCTTGAATTACTGCCGGGTCAAACTCGCTTCCCAAAATAATTAGCGCATGCTTAGTATTACCACCTGGTCAAACTCGCGACGTCACGAGTGACACTTCCCCTGTCATCATTTTCAAAATGGAGGAGGCTGATTTCAATACCATGCTGGAGCCTATCTCAGCTGCATTCTTGTGGAAGGCAGCATACACCCTGGACAAGTCGTCCCCTGATCGCAGGGCCAACACAGATAGACAACATTCAATTTCTGTCATATTTTGTGGTCACGTTCTGTTTTGTTTTGGATTCATTGGGCACTCTTGTTTGTTTTTTTCACCATGATAACCAATCAGTTCACCTGTCATTTCACGCACCTGGTTCATTTGGACTCATGCACCCGCTAATCACCACAGGATGGCATTATTTAAACCTGTAGTTGCCAGGCAGTCAGCCTGGCAACATCACCCCCTATAACCCTCTTCACCTCCTACACACCCATGTATCCATGCCAAAGACCCATGTCCTTTTCTCGTTCCAAGTAAGTTTTTCGTTATTCATGCCATAGTGCAAGTTTTTTTGTTTTATGTCCATAGTTTTGCCCTAGTGCAAGTTTTGTTTTCATAGTCAAGTTTTGAACCTCCACTGAGAGTGCCTTTTGTTTGTTCCTGTTAAAATATGTCATTACCTTCACGTCGTGTCTGGTCCAATCGCTTTGCATCTCGGGAAAACAATCCACACCATGGTCCTAGTCAAGAGTGTGGCAGTTTTGTGCCAAGGGGTTCTTTTTGGACCAATGGAGCACAGTCAGGCTGGTCGCCAAGTTTACAAATTATTTTATTTTGTCTGCACCAAAATGTCTTTCTCTTTCAGGAAGTCTTTCTTTTCGTTCGTGTGCTTTTTCAGCTCAGCCGTGCGTTCCCTTTCTGGCTTTTCAGCCCCCTTCTGTGGTCACCAACGCTGCTCAGTGGCGTAGTGGTTAGAGTGTCTGCCCTGAGATCGGTAGGTCGTGAGTTCAAATCCCGGCAGAGTCATACTTACCTCCCTGCTTGGCACTCAGCATTAAGGGTTGGAATTGGGGGTTAAATCACCATAAATGATTCCCGGGCGCGGCATCGTTGCTGCCCACTGCCTCCCTCACCTCCCAGGGGGTGATCAAGGGTGATGGGTCAAATGCAGAGAATAATTTCGCCACATCTAGTATGTGTGTGACAATCATTGGTACTTTAACTTTAACTTTAATAAAGAGACAAGCGATTAGATAACTCGTTCCAGCTAAGGTATCCACTCACCTGTCATCTGCTTCCATCCAGCTCCTGCGCATTCCCTGCCCACAGGCGGCGTGTGGACCACGCCCCGCCTTCCACAATGACACTTTCACATTCACACACTAGGGCCAATTTAGTGTTGCCAATCAACCTATCCCTAGGTGCGTGTCTTTGGAGGTGGGAGGAAGTCAGAGTACCAACGCAGTCATGGGTAGAACATGCAAACTCCACACAGAAAGATCCACTTGAACTCGGGGCTACTCAGGACCTTGGTATTGCGGTGCCCCCATTTACACTCAAAATTAGAATTATGTCTATTTACATACACAGTCAACATTATTTCATTTTTTCTTGTCCGTCACATCATAAACACCTAACTTGAACAGCGAGTAAATAATGAGTCTTGTGCATGTAAATAATGCACATGGTGTATTCATTTATATGAAGCTTGTTATAATTAGATGCCAGAAGGACCACTTATCAAAATATTCAATCAAGTCGCTGCAAGTATTGCATTGTTCCTTGCTAAAATCCACGCCCACATTATGTCCTGAGAAGATATGACACTGTTATCAGATTTCAAATAACAGCCTTGGCAATATTGTTTGGGAACTTCCACAGCAATAAAACTCATTTAATTGATCAGCACCACGATGGGTCGGATGGGATCGTGGAAAACGCGCTCATTTGTCAGAAAGTCTTGACAACACAATCTCAGCCGACCCGCCCACCTTGCCCCAGCATTCTATTACCCGGGCAATGATACAATTTCCCCCATGACACCCGGCACCATCACATCCGCACGAGATGCGAGGCAGAACCATAAATTCAATGTAGCGCTGGTGCATAGTTTCTAATTGCTAATTCTTGTTAGATCACGTAACAGGCAGCTGTGGCTAACAATTTGCAGACGCTTACGGGGTTTGTGTGGACAAGATTGAGCGAGGAGGAAGCGGGTAATAAGGCGACTTTACCCGGATTGATCCGTGATATTGGACTACTCCCAATGAGGTTAGATTTCAAAGATGTATGGGTCCATATACTGTATATACTGTACTGTGTGTGTGTACGCGCGCGTGTGTGTGAGTGTGTGTGTGCGCTGCTTATTTATTCCAGAGTGAAACCATAAACCCTAGTCCAATTAAGCTCTTTGTTTCCAGAGTTGTGATTAAAAGACAAGAGCCTAATCAAATTAAGATATACGCTCTGAAAGTCTCATAAACCTTTACGGAACGTGAAAAGTGCTCCTAAACATGTGTGTGTTTTATGGTACGACTTTCAACTCAAGCAATAAATAAAGCACTTCCACAGACTTTCTGTCATGACAAAAGCTGGAGGCCTTTCCCATTAAAGGAACGTTTAATGTGATTGATTCCGTGCAGCAAGTAACAGCATCTTGGTTGTACACAGCACCGGGACACAAGCTCCTTTTGTTCCCACAGGAAATGATTGAAATATAACTGTACTATTACCTGTATAGGCAATAAAAGATAACATCCCTAACAGACCGAAGTGTAAAAAGAATTCACCCACTGTAATCTTACACAGCTTCCCAAGTGTAAATATAATAAATATGTTTTTTTTTTAACATAATTAGAGAACTCTAAACATGAATCAATGCCCATACAGTCACCTGTTTTACCCAATATAGTAGTCGTAGTGTTGTAACGATACCAATATTTTGGTACCGGTACTGGTACTAAGATCATTTTGATACTTTTTGGTACTTTTTGAAATAAAGGTCACCACAAAAAAAAATACATTATTGGCTTTATTTTAACAAAAAATCTTAGGGTACATTAAATATATGTTTCTTAATGCCGTTAAGTCCTTAAATAAAATACTGAACATACTAAACAAGTTGTCTTTTAGTAGTAAGTAAACAAACAAAGGCTCCTAATTAGTGTGCTGATATATGCAATCACATATTGTATTGTTTATCATTCTATTATTTTATTACATTATCAAGGACAAGTGGTAGAACATTTATTATTAATGTACTTGTTCATTTACTGTTAATATCCGCTTACTTTCTCTTTTAACATGTTCTGTTAAAATGTAATAATCACTTATTCTTCTGTTGTTTGATACTATCATACTTCCCATTAGTTTTGGATGAAACCACAGATGTGGGTATCAATCAGATATCAAGTAGGTACAGGATCATACATTGGTCATATTCAAAGTACTCATGTGTCCATGGACACATTTCCTGAGTTTATAAACATAATATTAGACTGACCATACGTCCTCTTTTCCCCTGAGATGTCCTCTTTTGCGGGACTGTCCTGGGTGTCCAGGCGGGGTTTCTTAAATGCCTCAAATGTCCGGCGTTTTGTGTCAAGGTCGCGTGTATTTTCAATGTACATACAGGATTAAGAGGGGCTACATACAAAACAAATTGTGAAGGTGTGCGCACGCAGCAACATTCGTGAGGGCGGGGCAGAGAGAAAGAGCGAGAGAACAGGGTAATCGATAGATCGTTAATCAAGGCATACTTTGTCAACAGCCATACAGGTCACACTGAGGGTGAGCGTATAAACAACTTTAACACTTTTACAAATATGCGCCACACTGTGAACCCACACCAAACAAGAATGACAATTACATTTCGGAAGAACATCTGCACTGACACAACATAAACACAACAAAAAAAATACCCAGAAACCCTTGCAGCACTAGCTCGTCCTGGACACTACAATATACACCCCCCCCCCTCAACCCCACCCAATCACCCTAATTCATAGGTCACAAGGTTGGCAAGTATGGTAGATCCACCCTGATGTCTGTGTCTCCTCTACTTAACAGCCATAAAAAGATTACAACCCTCCCAAATATATTACACTATATACAGAAATTATTGCGTTATATTACTTTCTTCTACTTTCACGTAAAAACCACTAATTTTTAAGGTGTTGCGAGTTTAATTTAATTTTGTAGTAGTAGCGACTTCTTCCCAGTCAACTTCCTTTGTTTTTATATATATATATATATATATATATATATATACTCCTCTCTGAGCTGCTACCTTACCGTGGTAGAGGAGTTTGCGTGTCCCAATGATCCTAGGAGCTATGTTGTCTGGGGGTTTTCATGCCCCCTGGTAGGGTCTCCCAAGACAAACAGGTCCTAGGTGAGTGATCAGACAAAGAGCAGCTCAAAGACTTCTATGGAATTACAACGAAATGAACCCAGATTTCCCTCGCCCGGACGTGGGTCACCGGGGCCCCGCTCTGGAGCCAGGCCCGGAGTTGGGGCACGATGGCGAGCGCCTGGTGGTCGGGCCTGTTCCCATGGGGCCCGGCCGGGCACAGCCCGAAGAGGCAACGTGGGTCATCCCTCCAATGGGCTCACCACTCATAGGAGGGGCCATAGAGGTCGGGTGCATTGTGAGCTGGGCGGCAGCCGAAGGCAGGGCACTTGGCGGTCCGATCCTCGGCTACAGAAGCTAGCTCTTGGGACGTGGAACGTCACCTCACTGGGGGGGAAGGAGCCTGAGCTAGTGCGCGAGGTAGAGAAGTTCCGGCTGGATATAGTCGGACTCACCTCGACGCACAGCAAGGGCTCTGGAACCAGTTCTCTCGAGAGGGACTGGACCCTCTTCCACTCTGGCGTTGCCGGCAGTGAGAGGCGACGGGCTGGGGTGGCAATTCTGGTTGCCCCCCGGCTCAAAGCCTGTACGTTTGAGTTCAACCCAGTGGACGAGAGGGTAGCTTCCCTTCGCCTTCGGGTGGGGGGACGGGTCCTGACTGTTGTTTGTGCTTACGCACCAAACAGCAGTTCAGAGTACCCACCCTTTTTGGGTACACTCGAGGGAGTACTGGAAAGTGCTCCTCCGGGTGATTCCCTTGTCCTACTGGGAGACTTCAACGCTCATGTTGGCAACGACAGTGAAACCTGGAGAGGCGTGATTGGGAAGAATGGTCGCCCGGATCTAAACCCGAGTGGTGTTTTGTTATTGGACTTTTGTGCTCGTCACGGATTGTCCATAACAAACACCATGTTCAAACATAAGGGTGTCCATATGTGCACTTGGCACCAGGACACCTTAGGCCGCAGTTCCATGATCGACTTTGTAGTTGTGTCATCGGATTTGCGGCCTCATGTTTTGGACACTCGGGTGAAGAGAGGGGCGGAGCTTTCTACCGATCACCACCTGGTGGTGAGTTGGCTGCGATGGTGGGGGAGGATGCCGGACAGACCTGGCAGGCCCAAGCGCATTGTGAGGGTCTGCTGGGAACGTCTGGCAGAGTCTCCTGTCAGAGAGAGTTTCAATTCACACCTCCGGGAGAACTTTGAACATGTCACGAGGGAGGTGCGGGACATTGAGTCCGAGTGGACCATGTTCCGAACCTCTATTGTCGAGGCGGCTGATTGGAGCTGTGGCCGCAAGGTTGTTGGTGCCTGTCGTGGCGGTAATCCCAGAACCCGTTGGTGGACACCAGCAGTGAGGGATGCCGTCAAGCTGAAGAAGGAGTCCTATCGGGTTCTTTTGGCTCATAGGACTCCGGAGGCAGTGGACGGGTACCGACGGGCCAAGCGGTGTGCAGCTTTAGCGGTCGCGGAGGCAAAAACTCGGACATGGGAAGAGTTCGGGGAAGCCATGGAAAACGACTTCCGGACGGCTTCGAAGCGATTCTGGACCACCATACGGCGCCTCAGGAAGGGGAAGCAGTGCACTATCAACACCGTGTATGGTGCGGATGGTGTTCTGCTGACTTCGACTGCGGATGTTGTGGATCGGTGGAGGGAATACTTCGAAGACCTCCTCAATCCCACCAACACGTCTTTCTTTGAGGAAGCGGTGCCTGGGGAATCTGTAGTGGACTCTCCTATTTCTGGGGCTGAGGTCGCTGAGGTAGTTAAAAAGCTCCTCGGCGGCAAGGCCCCGGGGGTGGATGAGATCCGCCCGGAGTTCCTTAAGGCTCTGGATGCTGTGGGGCTGTCTTGGTTGACAAGACTCTGCAGCATCGCGTGGACATCGGGGGCGGTACCTCTGGATTGGCAGACCGGGGTGGTGGTCCCTCTCTTTAAGAAGGGGGACCGGAGGGTGTGTTCCAACTATCGTGGGATCACACTCCTCAGCCTTCCCGGTAAGGTTTATTCAGGTGTACTGGAGAGGAGGCTTCGCCGGATAGTCGAACCTCGGATTCAGGAGGAACAGTGTGGTTTTCGTCCTGGTCGTGGAACTGTGGACCAGCTCTATACTCTCGGCAGGGTTCTTGAGGGTGCATGGGAGTTTGCCCAACCAGTCTACATGTGCTTTGTGGACTTGGAGAAGGCATTCGACCGTGTCCCTCGGGAAGTCCTGTGGGGAGTGCTCAGAGAGTATGGGGTATCGGAATGTCTTATTGTGGCAGTCCGCTCCCTGTATGATCAGTGTCAGAGCTTGGTCCGCATTGCTGGCAGTAAGTCGGACACGTTTCCAGTGAAGGTTGGACTCCGCCAAGGCTGTCCTTTGTCACCGATTCTGTTCATAACTTTTATGGACAGAATTTCTAGGCGCAGTCAAGGCGTTGAGGGGTTCCGGTTTGGTGGCCACGGGATTAGGTCTCTGCTTTTTGCAGATGATGTAGTCCTGATGGCTTCATCTGGCCGGGATCTTCAGCTCTCACTGGATCGGTTCGTAGCCGAGTGTGAAGCGACCGGAATGAGAATCAGCACCTCCAAGTCCGAGTCCATGGTTCTCGCCCGGAAAAGGGTGGAGTGCCATCTCCGGGTTGGGGAGGAGACCCTGCCCCAAGTGGAGGAGTTCAAGTACCTAGGAGTCTTGTTCACGAGTGGGGGAAGAGTGGATCGTGAGATCGACAGGCGGATCGGTGCGGCGTCTTCAGTAATGCGGACGTTGTATCGATCCGTTGTGGTGAAGAAGGAGCTGAGCCGGAAGGCAAAGCTCTCAATTTACCGGTCGATCTACGTTCCCATCCTCACCTATGGTCATGAGCTTTGGGTCATGACCGAAAGGATAAGATCACGTGTACAAGCGGCCGAAATGAGTTTCCTCCGCCGGGTGGCGGGGCTCTCCCTTAGAGATAGGGTGAGAAGCTCTGCCATCCGGGAGGAGCTCAACGTAAAGCCGCTGCTCCTCCACATCGAGAGGAGCCAGATGAGGTGGTTCGGGCATCTGGTCAGGATGCCACCCGAACGCCTCCCTAGGGATGTGTTTAGGGCACGTCCAGCTGGTAGGAGGCCACGGGGAAGACCCAGGACACGTTGGAAAGACTATGTCTCCCGGCTGGCCTGGGAACGCCTCGGGATCCCCCGGGAAGAGCTAGACGAAGTGGCTGGAGATAGGGAAGTCTGGGCTTCCCTGCTTAGGCTGCTGCCCCCGCGACCCGACCTCGGATAAGCGGAAGATGATGGATGGATGGATGGATGGATATATATATATATGTGGCCCCACATTGGGGCCACATTGGGGCCACATTGGGGCCACATTGTGTGCGTGTACACTGGAGTATGATTAAAATCACAGAAAAAAATCTGATCTAAAAAAAATCAGATCTAGGCCACTATGGCTTGCAGTGTAAACATAGTCAAAGTCAGTGTACAGTAATACATAGTAAAAACAATAACTGTAGATTTTACAGTAAAATTATGGCAAGTTTGTTTTGGACCAAAATCTCTAGATTTTTTTTTTTTACAGTGAAAGTAGAAATATATATAATATTCAAATGCAAAGGCTAATCATTTTACATTTATATTTGTATATGTTTTACTTTTCCAGCGGCCCTCTGGGGGCAGCAATAGCTGCGATGTGGCCCTCAAAGAAAACGGGTTTCACACCCTCATACTTGCCAACACTCCCGGATTTTCCGGGAGACTCCCGAAATTCAGCGCCTCTCCCGAAAACCTCCCGGGACAAATTTTCTCCCGGAAATCTCCCGAAATTCAGGCGGAGCTGGAGGCCACGCCCCCTCCAGCTTCATGCGACCTGAGTGACGTGTCGACAGTCTTTCCCACAATATAAAGAGCGAGCCTGCCCAATGACGTTATAACTGTATAATGATCGAGGGCGAGTTCTTGGTTTCTTATGTGGCTTTATTGTTAGGCAGTTTCATTAAAGTCCTCCCAGCCCGTTAATAACACACAACAACAGCAGTCACGTTTTCGTCTACCGTAAAGCAGTTCGTCTGCCTAAACAGCAATGTTGTGAACTTGTGACACTCTTAAACAGGACAATACTGCCATCTACTCTACATAGAATAGAATAGAATGTAAATTCAGCACCACAGTTCGCTCACAATAAACAATGATAATAATAACAAATATCATATATATGATATATTATATATATATAATATATAATATATGAATAATATAAATATATTCTACATATATTCTACATTTAGGTGCAGTCAATGAACATATGCATTATACAGTCTGATGGCTGTCGGTATGAAGGACTTCCTGTGTCGTTCCGTGTGACATTTTGGGAGTCTGAGCCTTCCACTGAGTGTGCTCATTCTCTCCGTAATGCCCGAGTGTAGTGGGTGGGAGGTGTTGTCCGTAATGGCTAGGAGTTTTGCTAGACTTCTTCTCTCTGACACCACTGCCAGAGTCTAGCTGTGCATGCATATGGTTAGAAAAATAGTGACAGAGAATAGAACAAAGATGGACATTTCAACCCTTAACTGAACAATGAGTAGATGAGTGTTATGTGTGTGTATATGTGTAAATAAATGAACACTGAAATTCAAGTATTTATTTTATTTATATATATATGAATATAAATGTAAATATATATATGTATATATATATATATATATATATATATACACATAAAATAAATACTTGAATTTCAGTGTTCATTTATGAACGGCATGGCGTAGTGGGTAGAGCGGCCGTGCCAGAAACCTGAGGGTTGCAGGTTCGCTTCCCACCTATTGACATCCCAAAAATCGCTGCCGTTGTGTCCTTGGGCAGGACACTTCACCCTTTGCCCCCGGTGCCGCTCACACTGGTGAATGAATGATGAATGAATGATTAATGGTGGTCGGAAGGGCCGTAGGCGCAAACTGGCAGCCAGGCTTCCGTCAGTCTACCCCAGGGCAGCTGTGGCTACTGATGTAGCTTACCACCACCAGGTGTGAATGAATGATGGGTTCCCACTTCTCTGTGAGCGCCTTGAGTATCTAACAATAAAAAAGCGCGATATAAATCTAATCCATTATCATTATTATTATTATTATTATTATTATTATTATTAGGGACGGCGTGGCGCAGTGGGAGAGTGGCCGTGCGCAACCCGAGGGTCATTGGTTCAAATCCCACCTAGAACCAACCTCGTCACGTCCGTTGTGTCCTGAGCAAGACATTTCACCCTTGCTCCTGATGAGTGCTGGTTGGCGCCTTGCATGGCAGCTCCCTCCATCAGTGTGTGAATGTGTGTGTGAATGGGTAAATGTGGAAGTAGTGTCAAAGCGCTTTGAGTACCTTGAAGGTAGAAAAGCGCTATACAAGTACAACCCATTTATTATATATATGTAAATCTATATTTATATATATATATATATGTATATATATATATATATATATATATATATATATATATATATATATATATATATATATATATATATACCTAGAATTCACTGAAAGTCAAATATTTCATATATATATATATATATATATATATGTATATATAAATATTTGACTCTTAACCACGCCCCTATCCACGCCCCCCCACCTCCCGAAATCGGAGGTCTCAAGGTTGGCAAGTATGCACACCCGTGGTCTAAAAGTTAGTTTTGCTTATTAAAAAGAACGCTACATGTTAAAAGTGTACTGTTGTGAGGGCCAAACACCATTTAAATTGATTTAAATTCATTTAAATGGGAGACTTTGAAGGGTTTTGCGATAAAAGTGCCATTACAGAACTAATGAAGCTCATAAATTGAAGAATTTCTCTTCCTAAGTAATTGAAAAGTCAGGTTTCCTTTAACATATCTGGGTGGAATAACTTCAGATGAAGACTTCCAGCAATAGCTTGTTACAAAAAAAGTAATGTAAATATAACCAATCTCTGGAAAAAGATCCTTTGTGTCGATATAATAAATAGAAGTGTCTTCAATTTTAATGAATTCTTCTGCCGCCTACGGTTTCACATTGGGTAATTCTCTGTATTGGATTTCTTTTTTGTAGAACTAGACGGACAAATGAATGAGGTTCTTCAACAAAATATACATGCTGCGTGACTCTCCGTGAAGCCAAATTGGCAATAGCACAACTCCATCGAAAGAAAGTGGCGTTTCAATTGAAAACCGTGTGTGGTAGAAGACTCGGTCATCTTTAACACTTAGACTTCGTTCTCCAAAATTCCTTTTTTTCTCTATTAAAGCGGACAACAAGTTATTCAAAGCCGGTTTGACTCCTGCTGGATTCATCTCCTCTTCGCTAAAATCCTAATTGGCCCCTGAGATGTGGTGCTGGGATTGCTGCTGGAAATAATGACGACGCTGAGTCAATTGTCATATCTGTCTCATTGCTGACTCAATGGACGCTCACATCAGACCTGGTGTAACGCGGCACTCAATTAAGGCATACGAGCGAGCATACCCGTCCACAGAGTTCTTTCACATGAGTTGCATCCATCTCCTATATAACCAAGCCACCTCTTATTTTTTGTATACTTTAATGAATTTAATAACATGTGTCATTTTGTTTTATTAGAAGAGGTTGATTTTCTAGAGCATGGGTGGCAAACTCTGGCCCGTGGGCCAAATTTGGCCCGCCATGTAATTTCCTTTATCAAATGAATATTAGAGCTGGCCCGCCGGTATTAAACAGTGGCTGTGCCACTGTAACACCGCATTCACCGCTAATATTCATACTTGCCAACCCTCCCGATTTTCCCGGGAGACTTCCGAAGTTCAGTGCCCCTCCCGAAAATCTCCCTGGGCAACCATTCTCCCGAATATCTCCCGATTTCCACCCGGACAACAATATTGGGGGCCGTGCCTTAAAGGCACTGCCTTTAACATTCTCTAAAACCTGTCTTTACGTCCGCTTATTCTCCATACAAACAGCTTCATAATGTAAGCGGCTTATACACACTCATAAGTGAATGCCAGGCATACTTGGTCAACAGCCATACAGGTGACACTTGAGGGTGGTCGTATAAACAACTTTATTACTGTTACAAATATGTGCCACACTGTGAACCCACACCAAACAAGAATGACAAACACATTTCGAGAGAACATCCGTACCGTAACACAACAGAACAAATACCCAGAGCCCCTTGCAGCACTAACTCTTCCGGGACACTACAATACACGCTACCACCTAAAAGGTTAATTTGTTCAACCTTGCCCCGCGGCTTTGTACAGTTTTAAATTTTGGCCAACACTGTATTTGAGTTTGACACCCCTGTCTTAGAGCAGTCAGAACCATGGTCTTATAGTCCACACTAAGGACACACAAAGACAGATATGTTAAAAACATGAGCTTTTCTATACATTCTTGGTTTGTCATGAGAAATGAGCGACTTAATCTCATGTTTTTTAAACTTATTGCATAACAGGACATTAAGTGCACCTTATAACAGGCATGTGTGCGGTTATTTTAAACTTAATGTACAGCATAGCTGGGCGGCGTAGCTCGGTTGGTAGAGCGGCCGTGCCAGCAACTTGAGGGTTCTGGGTTCGATCCCTGCTGCTGCCATCCTAGTCACTGCTGTTGTGTGCTTGGGCAAGACACTTTACCCACCTGATCCCAGTGCCACCCACACTGCTTTAAATGCAACTTAGATAATGGGTTCCACTATGTAAGGCGCTTTGAGTCACTAGAGAAAAGCGCTATATAAATATACTTCACACATCATAGAGGGGGGCGAAAGCTTTCCTAAGTCGGGACGTGGGGTGGACCACTCATCTGTGCATCAGTTGGGGACGTCGCTGCGCTGCTGACCTGTCCCCAAAGTAGTGCAGGCAGCCCTTTTTAAATGAAGATTTTGTGTGTATTACTGGTATTTTGTGTCCATGGAAACACTAATTTCCCCCGACAATCATGGTATTCTGCTCTCCAACCTGTGTGAAATGTTGTTGAACAAGCAGCACACATTTATATTCTTTAACACCTTTTCTGCAATATCAAATCTATAGACAACAGAAATGATTTCTACCACGCTGAAGGCACGCTCTGCAGGAAGGCAGTAGACCATCACAACACTGCAGCACATTGATGAGTCTGGAATAATCCAAGCCCAAGAAAATACATATTTTTAAATGAAAAATCGAACGGCATGAAAAAAAAAAAACTAAAAAAAAAACGCCAGCAGGCACCAAACAACATCAATTTAATTCATTTTAATCAGCCACTTCTGTCATTCAGCAGCTATAAATATCCATCCATCATCCATCCATCCATCATCTTCCGCTTATCCGAGGTCGGGTCGCGGGGGCAACAGCCTAAGCAGGGAAACCCAGACTTCCCTCTCCCCAGCCACTTCGTCTAGCTCTTCCCGGGGGATCCCGAGGCGTTCTCAGGCCAGCCGGGAGACATAGTCTTCCCAACGTGTCCTGGGTCTTCCCCGTGGCCTCCTACCGGTTGGACGTGCCCTAAACACCTCCCTAGGGAAGCGTTCGGGTGGCATCCTGACCAGATCAATCAATCAATCAATCAATGTTTACTTATATAGCCCTAAATCACTAGTGTCTCAAAGGGCTGCACAAACCACCACGACATCCTCGGTAGGCCCACATAAGGGCAAGGAAAACTCACACCCAGTGGGACATCGGTGACAATAATGATCCAGTGGGACGTCGGTGACAATAATGACTATGAGAACCTTAGAGAGGAGGAAAGCAATGGATGTCGAGCGGGTCTAACATGATACTGTGAAAGTTCAATCCACAATGGATCCAACACAGTCGCGAGAGTCCAGTCCAAAGCGGATCCAACACAGCAGCGAGAGTCCCGTTCACAGCGGAGCCAGCAGGAAACCATCCCAAGCGGAGGCGGATCAGCAGCGCAGAGATGTCCCCAGCCGATACACAGGCAAGCAGTACATGGCCACCGGATCGGACCGGACCCCCTCCACAGGGGAGAGTGGGACATAGAAGAAAAAGAAAAGAAAGAGCAGATCAACTGGTCTAAAAAGGGAGTCTATTTAAAGGCTAGAGTATACAAATGAGTTTTAAGGTGAGACCACCTCCTGGTCCTGTAGGAGAACAGGTCCTGGAGGGATGGGAGCCTGCTGCCAATCATCTTCTCAGCATCACGTATGATGCGCTGTGGCGCCAGTGACCCACACGGTGATGGAGGAGGTGAGGATGAACTCGATGATGGCTGAGTAGAACTAAACCAGCATCTCGCTCGGCAGCTTAAGTTTCCTCAGCTGCCGCAGGAAGTACATCTTCTGCTGGGCTTTCTTGATGAGGGAGCTGATTCTCGGATCCCACTTGAGGTCCTGGGTGTTGGTGGTGCCCAGGAAACGGAAGGAGTCCACGTTGGAGACATGGGTGGAAGAGTCAATCAGGGTGAGGGGGGATTGTGGGGATGAAGTCCAAGATCATCTCCACTGTCTTCTGAGCATTCAGCTCCAGGTTGTTGAGGCTGCACCATGACGCCAGCTGGTCCACCCCTCTCCTGTAGGTGAACTCATCGCCATCCGAGATGAGCCCGATGAGGGTGGTGTCGTTCGCAAACTTGAGCAGCTTTATGGAATGGTGACTGGAGGTGCAGAAGTTTGTGCACAGGGAGAAGAGCCAGGGGAAAAGTACACAGCCCTGAGGAGTACCAGTGTTCGTGGTTCGACTGTCCAAGACAATCTTCCCTAACTGCACTTGCTGTCTTCTGTCCGTCAGGAAGTCGTTGATCCAACTGCAGAGGGAGTCGGGCACGGTGAGCTGGTAGAGCTTGTCTCGTAGCAGTCCAGAGGTTGATGGTGTTGAGGGCAGAGCTGAAGGTTCCTAGGGATTCCAGATGCTCCAGGATGAAGTGGAGGGCCAGGTTCATTGCATCATCCACCGACCTGTTGGCTCTGTAGACGAACTGCAGTGGGTCCAGGAAGAGGGCGGTGATGTCCTTGAGGTGGGGCAGGACTAAGCACTCAAAAGACTTAATGACCACAGACGTCAGCGCTACTGGCCTGTAGTCGTTAAGTCCTGTGATCCGTGGTTTCTTGGGGACCAGGACGAGTGGAGGTTTTGAAGCAGGACGGCACGCGGCATAGCTCCAGAGTGGTGTTAAGTGTCAGTGATGACAGGAGCCAGCTGATCCGCACAGTCTCTCAGGGTGGAGGGGGAGACAACATCCGGCCCGGGGGCCTTCCGCGTGTTCAGCTTCAAGAACTGCCAGCGCACATCCTCCTCTCGGATGGAGAGGTCTGGGCAGGATGGGTCTGTGGAGTCCTTTGATGAAGTCTAAACTAAAACTAAAAACAACAGCACTGGAAGGAGCATAATATGACATGAAGAGAATATGAAAACTTTTATATATTTAGGGAAAGTAAATAAAGAAATTATTGTATCTTTAATTATGATCATGATTTCTGGTTGTTAGGCCAGCAGAGAAGGCCTTGCTGGCCCTGATGGCACACCAGTGCCTTATGTAGATGTGTCCTTAATTGAACAATATTGCTGTCTAAAAAACGACAATACAAACAAGTTTCAAATCATTATAATTGCAGATTACCTCCAGATACTATGTCTGCAAGACAGAAGCGTAATAGAAATCCTCCAGTAACAAACACGTCCTCATCATTCACTTAATCTGTCATAGCTTTTTGAACTGTGACCACTAGGTGTGGCAAAAACACAAATAAACACTTTTCAAAGGCATAAATCTACAGTATCATAAAGTTACTGTTTTCATGCCAACTATTATATTATTATATTATATTATATATATATAT
This sequence comes from Nerophis ophidion, assembly GCF_033978795.1. Classification (NCBI taxonomy): domain Eukaryota; kingdom Metazoa; phylum Chordata; class Actinopteri; order Syngnathiformes; family Syngnathidae; genus Nerophis; species Nerophis ophidion. The sequence continues at coordinate 20,618,601 of NC_084612.1, read as the reverse complement.
ATATATATATATATATATATATATATATATTATACATATATCAGTAGAAGCATTTAATTCTCACCTTAAAACTCATTTGTATACTCTAGCCTTTAAATAGACTCCCTTTTTAGATCAGTTGATCTGCCGTTTCTTTTCTTTTTCTTCTATGTCCCACTCTCCCTTATGGAGGGGGTCCGGTCCGATCCGGTGGCCATGTACTGCTTGCCTGTGTATCGGCTGGGGACATCTCTGCGCTGCTGATCCGCCTCCGCTTGGGATGGTTTCCTGCTGGCTCCGCTGTGAACGGGACTCTCCTTGCAGTGTTGGATCCGCTTTGGACTGGACTCTCGCGACTGTGTTGGATCCATTATGGATTGAACTTTCACAGTATCATGTTAGACCCGCTCGACATCCATTGCTTTCCTCCTCTCCAAGGTTCTCATAGTCATCATTGTCACCGACGTCCCACTGGGTGTGAGTTTTCCTTGCCCTTATGTGGGCCTACCGAGGATGTCGTAGTGGTTTGTGTTGTGGTTTGTGCAGCCCTTTGAGACACTAGTGATTTAGGGCTATATAAGTAAACATTGATTGATTGATTGATATTGTTTGTTGAGTAACATTTGTTAATATTCCACACTACAAAATTGTAAAAGTACAGTATGTACGATCATTCCTGCTGCTATCGTCTTAAAATAAATATCCGTATCGGCCAACACTCAGTATTGTATCGTGAGTGAAAAAGTAACATAGCGACATCCACAGCAGTGGATTAGATTTTTGTGCATTTATTTTGTCAGCGTTTGTACATTTGGCAAAAAAAACAAAAAACAAACATATGCATGTCGAAAGGTCCGTTTTTTTTATTTCTCTCTGATTTCAATTTTGTTGTAATAGAAATACACAAGAAATACGTCACCGCGTATATTCCACTGGCAGTCGTGTGTTTGAAAAATAAGTTTTAGGACCGCCCCCCAAGCTGTGTCTAACCAATCAACGTTCAACAACACATCCCGCCCCGTGAGGGCTTGGAAAAGTCCCACCTAGCTCACAGGAACTCTGAAAGGTTATCGAAAAACTAAATCTACCAGCAAGTTTTTGGTAGAAACACAGGAGGAATTTTATTTACCTGGGTAAAAAATCCTGAAAAATTTCCTGCGGTGGAAAACAGCCTATTGACAGGCATGTGCAAAATATCAGGACCGCATCTAGTCAAGCCCCAGGGCAGTTTTAGCCTACATTGGGATCTTTCTGTGTGGAGTTTGCATGTTCTCCCCGTGACTGCGTGGGTTCCCTCCGGGTACTCCGGCTTCCTCCCACCTCCAAAGACATGCACCTGGGGATAGGTTGATTGGCAGCACTAAATTGGCCCTAGTGTGTGAATGTGAGTGTGAATGTTGTTTGTCTATCTGTGTTGGCTCTGTGATGAGGTGGCGAATTGTCCAGGGTGTACCCCGCCTACCGCCCAAATGCAGCTGAGTTAGGCTCCAGCGACCCCAAAAGGCACAAGCGGTAAAAAAATTAATGGATGGATGGATGGATGGATGGACCAGTGTGCTAATTGCATGTGTGTGTTAAAAAGTTAAAGTTAAAGTACCAATGATTGTCACACCCACTAGGTGTGGCGTAATTATTAGATCACCCCCTGGGAGGTGAGGGGAGCAGTGAGCAGCAGCGGTGGCCGCGCCCGAGAATAATTTTTGGTGATTTAACCCCCAATTCTAACCCTTGATGCTGAGTGCAGGGCAGGGAGGTAACGGGTCCCATTTTTATAGACTTTGGTTTGACTCGGCCGGAGTTTGAACTCATGACCTACCGATCTCAAGGCGGACACTCTAAAACAGGGGTTGGGAACCTTTTTGGTTGAGAGAGCCATACAAGCCAAATATTTTAAAAATTATTTCCGTGAGAGCCATATAATATTTTTTTTAAGACTGAATACAACTAAATGCAAGCATTTTTAAATAAGACCAATATTTTTAGAGTATAAATAAGTCTCTTATTCCTTTTAATAACATTGTTATTCTGAAGCTAACCAACAATAAATAAAATACTTCTTACCATTAATGCGACTCCTTGAACAGGTGCTGTAGAAACTGGATGGATGGATTAAAATGCATGAGAATGTTTTATATTTTGAAATTTATTTTTGACACTGTTATTACCAGCGGAATTATTCATTTCTTACCGTGTTAAGCAATGTCAGCTAAGATTGATCTGAGAGCCAGGTGCAGTCATCAAAAGAGCCACATCTGGCTCTAGAGTCATAGGTTCCCTACCCCTGCTCTAACCACTAGGCCACTGAGTATCAATCAATCGATCAATCAATGTTTATTTATATAGCCATAAATCACAAGTGTCTCAAAGGGCTGCACAAACCACTGTGACATCCTCGGTTCAGAGCCCACAAAAGGGCAAGGAAAAATTCACAATCCATTGGGACGTCAATGTGGATGACTATTAGAAACCTTGGAGAGGACCGCAGATGTGGGTGACCCCCACCCCCCTAGGGGGGATCGGATTTAATGGACGTTGAGTAGGTCTAACACAGGGGTCACCAACGCGGTGCCCGCGGGCACCAGGTAGCCTGTAAGAACCAGATGAGTCGCCCGCTGGCCTGTTCTAAAAATAGCTCAAATTGCAGCACTTACCAGTGAGCTGCCTCTATTTTTTATATTGTATTTATTTACTAGCAAGCTGGTCTCGCTTTGCTGGACATTTTTAATTCTAAGAGGGACAAAACTTAAATAGAATTTGATGAAAATCCAAGAAAATATTTTAAAGACTTGGTCTTCACTTGTTTAAATAAATTCATTTATTTTTTTACGTTGCTTCTTATAACTTTCAGAAAGACAATTTTAGACAAAAAATACAACCTTAAAAATTATTTTAGGACTTTTAAAGACATATACCTTTTTACCTTTTAAATTCCTCCGTCTCCCTCCGGGTACTCCGGCTTCCTCCCACCTCCAAAGACATGCACCTGGGGATAGGTTGATTGGCAACACTAAATTGGCCCTAGTGTGTGAATGTGAGTGTGAATGTTGTCTGTCTATCTGTGTTGGCCCTGCGACGAGGTGGCGACTTGTCCAGGGTGTACCCTGCCTTCCGCCCGATTGTAGCTGAGATAGGCGCCAGCGCCCCCCGCGACCCCAAAAGGGAATACGCGGTAGAAAATGGATGGAATTCCTCCGTCTTATTTCCTGACAATTTAAATCAATGTTCAAGTAATTTTCTTTTTTTTTATTGTAAAGAATAATAAAAACATTTTTATTTAATTCTTCATTTTAGCTTCTGTTTTTTCGACAAAGAATATTTGTGAATTATTTCTTCAAATTTATGATTAAAAGTCAAAAAAAATATTCTGGAAAATCTAGAAAATCTTTTGAATCAAATTTAAATCTTATTTCAAAGTCTTTTGAATTTCTTTTAACATTTTTGTTAAATAATGATTTGTCTTTGTTAGAAATATAGCTTGGTCCAATTTGTTATATATTCTAACGAAATGCAGATTGGATTTTAACCTATTTAAAACATGTCATTAAAATGTAAAAATTAATCCTAATCAGGAAAAATTACTAATGATGTTCCATAATTTAAAATTTAAAATTTTTTCAAAAATATTCCAATTACCTAGTTTTTCTTTTCTTTTTTTCGGTTGAATTTTGAATTTTAAAGAGTTGAAATTGAAGATAAACTATGTTTCAAAATTTTCTCCTCTTTTAAACAGTTCAATTAAGTGTTTTTTACATCATTTATTCTCTACATAAAACCTTCCGTAAAAGGAAAAAAAAATGTACGACGAAATGACAGACAGAAATACCCTTTTTTTTAAAAAAATATATAGATTTATTTATTAAAGGTAAATGGAGCAAATTGGCTATTTCTGGCAATTTATTAAAATGTGTATCAAACTGGTAGCCCTTCGCAATAATCAGTACCCAAGAAGTAGCTCTTGGTTTTAAAAAGGTTGGTGACCCCTGGTTTAACATAATATTCAAATCAAATCAAATCAACTTTATTTTATTTTATTTATTTATTTTATCCATTGCTTTCCTCCTCTCTAAGGTTCTCATAGTCATCATTGTCACCGACGTCCCACTGGGTCATTATTGTCACCAATGTCCCACTGGGTGTGAGTTTTCCTTGCCCTTATGTGGGCCTACCGAGGATGTCGTGGTGGTTTGTGCAGCCCTTTGAGACACTAGTGATTTAGGGCTATATAAGTAAACATTGATTGATTGATTGATATTTATAAAGCACATTTAAAATTTACCACAGGGGTAAATTTTAAATGTACAATGGACTGATTAAAAGATAATACGAGGACCGAGTAAACAACACAACACAAACAGAACATGATAAAAAATAAATAAATAAAACATAAAAACAGGTTCACAGCAGGTTTATAATGGGGCACCATTGCAAGATGGATATCACTTAGTGTTAAAAGCCAAGGAATAAAAGTATGTTTTTAAGAGAGATTTAAAAACAGGAAGAGAGGAGGTTTGTCTAACACTCAGAAGTAGGTCGTTCCAGAGCTTGGGAGCAGCAGCAGCGAAAGTCCAGTCCATAGTGGATCCAACATAATAGTGAGAGTAGTAGTTGCAAGGCTGCCTTGGATGCAACTACCATCAGTAGGGTCCAAAAACACACACATGCATTGGCATGTGCATGGACACACACTCACACACACACACACACACACACACACACACACACACACACACACACACACACACACACACACACACACACACACACACACACACACATCAGGAGGGATGTCTGCTGCACTTCTAAGAGGAATGCAGAGACCCCGAGACACTCTTTGTGGCAAATTATTAATAATTAATGGCGGAGATTCACACACAGCTTTTGATGTAGAAGCCTCCTAAAGAGGGGGCATGATAGTTTCTCCGGCCGTCACTGAGTTGAGAAAACCTAATTTTTTCAAAGCTATCTGCGGGGGTCGGAAGACGAGGACATACGTTTTTTCTCTGCTGATGAGTTCCTCTGGGCATCCCGGCTTCATGGACACTTCTCCCTTCGTAAAGCTTTATCCCGCTCGCTTAGCCTCACATATGTAGATTTGAAGTAAGAATGCATGGCTAATCAGAGTAATCGCTCGCCGGCGTCCTCGTGCTCTGCGTGGTGTAGCTGACCCTTGACATGCAGCCCAGACATGGATTATCCCCCCGAGGACCCCATCTCTTCAATCGACTAACCCCCCCCCCAGCCTCACCTCAGCCTTGCAATTCCAGAACATGCCTGTTATTAAAAAGGAGCGGTGGAGGCGTGTGTGCTTTCATCAGAAACAAAAGGAAGACGGGAGAGGCCATCACTGGTGTGAGGTCAAAGGTCAAAAAGGATAAGCGACTGATTCTGTAGCAGTGGGCACTTCTGGTGTTGGCGCTTTTGTGTTTGATTCTTATTATCTTTTTTCTGTATTTGACACGACTAACACGTCAGGGTATTTCAAATGCTGCATTATAATAATTAGGATAATTACGCTCTGATTCGATGGGCTGAATCCTTTCTTTGGCTATCAGGAGGTTGAGGCAAGCAGCTGCTGAGAGCTTATTATTTGCCATGGTTACAGTTAGAAGTCAGTGCCAAGTGAGGGCTACAATTATGATCACTATCAGTATTTCATTTTACATTTAACAAAAGTATAAATAATATGATATAATATAAACATATATACCTTTTTCTCATGATTTTTTGTTTCATTAATTTTATTACAAATATTATGTTTAAATGCGTACGTATGTAGGAGTGACGTGCAGTCAGGGGAGGCCTCACCTGCCATCATGGAAAGAAAAACATTTAAAAAGAAAAACAAATAATTATATTGTTATGAATTATTTTTTATTCAAAATCGCTTAATTTTCACTATTGCGTTCAAATACTGAAAATTACTTGCGGTGAGTCACAGCCAGCTGAGCCTCCCGTGGATTGCGCAATGACTCGGCTAACTACTGGCCTGCTGTGCAGTGAGACCGTATTGCTATATAAATTGTATTATACATTTCCATAGTTTAGTTAGCTGAGGTATATAATGTACAGTGTATTTTGTCAACAACTGTATGTGTGTAACGTATTTCTTGTGCCAGGCAATCATGAAACTGCTGCGAAGACCCACAATGTGAGGCTCCTGTTCTCCGGTCTCCTGGTGGTAGAGGGCGCTAGTGATCCCAGAGATAATTCTTGCACTACTTGGCTAGGCCTGCATGGGGACATCTGAAGCCGGTATGTTTTAAAGTTGTCGTTTGCCTGCATATCGAAAATAAAAAACGTCCAACATTTTACCACTAATTGTAAACTTATAGGTGCCGACCATCAGGGCCGAGTTGCGGCGAAAGAGTGTGTCGATGTTAAGATATTAAGCCGAGTTCGTAAGTGAATTTGTTTGCTAATAGTAGCTACTAGCCGTACCCGTGTATTTTCTATGGGCGGATAGCATCGGGCTTTAATCCTGTTTCCTCCAATGTTTCTGATCCGATTGAATTTATATTTATGTCGATTCTTTATTTTGGGTACCTAAATATGTTGAATGAGTATTGTGGCGTTTTAAGGCCATCTGCATTTTTTATGCTGCAGTAAAGACATCTACATTTTTTATGCTACAGTAAAGACAATGAATGAACGCAGCCGCTGTTGCGCGGTTACACCTGTCATAGTGACTACACTGTGTTACACCTGTCATAGTGACAACACTGTGTTACACCTGTCATAGTGACAACACTGTGTTACACCTGCCATAGTGACAACACTGTGTTACACCTGTCATAGTGACAATACTGTGTTACACCTGTCATAGTGACAACACTGTGTTACACCTGTCATAGTGACAACACTGTGTTACACCTGTCATAGTGACAACACTGTGTTACACATGTCATAGTGACAACACTGTGTAACACCTGTCATAGTGACAACACTGTGTTACACCTATCATAGTGACAACACTGTGTTACATCGTGCATAGTGACAACACTGTGTTACACCTGTCATAGTGACAACACTGTGTTACACCTGTCATAGTGACAACACTGTGGTACACCTGTCATAGTGACAACACTGTGTTACACCTGTCATAGTGACAACACTGTGTTACACCTGTCATAGTGACAACACTGTGGTACACCTGTCATAGTGACAATACTGTGTTACACTTGTCATAGTGACAATACTGTGTTACACCCGTCATAGTGACAACACTGTGTTACACCTGTCATAGTGACAACACTGTGTTACACCTGTCATAGTGACAACACTGTGTTACACCTGTCATAGTGACAACACTGTGTTACACCTGCCATAGTGACAACACTGTGTTACACCTGTTATAGTGACAACACTGTGTTACACCTGTTATAGTGACAACACTGTGTACTGTCGTGTTTGTTATTTTGTATATACATGTGATTGTTTAATATTGTTAATGTTAGCAGTATTATCGCTATTAATGATAATAATAAGTGTAATTTATTTATACTATACTATACTAGCTAAAGTACCTGCTACATGAAGTTAAAGTACCAATGATTGTCACACACACGCTAGGTGTGGTGAAATTTGTCCTCTGCATTTGACCCATCCCCTTGTTCACCCCCGGGGAGGTGAGGGGAGCAGTGAGCAGTAGCGGCCGGGAATCATTTTTGGTGATTTAACCCCCAATTCCAACCCTTGATGCTGAGTGCCATGCAGGGAAGAATGCTGGTATGAGCTTTTAAACATAACTCATTAACTGCTGCCAATCAAATGGTGAATAAGATACTCTATAGGGTTCATATGTTTATAAATCTGACTGTGATGAAGTCAGTGCCTCTCCAGCCATGAACCTCACCGCACGTCACTGGTATGTAGTATATGTATATGTGTGTTAGTGTATGATTTTTCATCTATTATTTATTTTGTTTATTATTTTGTTTTATAATTTGTTTTTACATTTTTGTATGATTGTCATCACATTGATTTAAATGTATTTGTATATAATCAATTTTAGAATATTTAGGGCCTGATCTGCTCAAAGTTTGCGTGTATTAAAACACATGGAATGCTTCTCTCAAATAAACAAAATACTGTAAGTAGCGCAATCCATTTGGCGTGTCTGTCTTGATGTATCCGTAAAGTATTTACAGCTTTTTCCACATATTGCTATGTTACAGACTTTTCAAAAATAGAATAAGTTCATTTTTGTCGTCTAAATTCTGCACATAAAATCCCCTAATGACAATGTTAATTTTTTTTAAAGGCATTTGTATTCAAAATAAACTGAAACAATCACAAAAATCGGATGTATATAAGTATTCACAGCCTTGTGGCATTATTTTTTTTTTTTTTTACACATTTGCAAATCAAAAAAAAAAAACTTTACATGTCATTATGGGGTTCAGTCAGTAGAATTTTGAGGACAAAAATTTACTTATTCCATTTTTGAAAAAGGCTATAATATAACATGTGGAAAAGTTAAAGCGCTGGGATTGCTTTTAGAATGGGCTGTACATGCAGAATAAATGCTGATTATCAGAACTTCCACAAAAATGTAGCACTTGCAATTTGATTGATCAATACTGAAATTGTTTGGCAGCCGCTGTTTTGTGTCTATATTTAGCAGACTTGAAATCTCGGGGCAAATTGGTCCAGTTACTCACAATGGTTGTGAGAAGGCAGACAAGTGCGCTAAAATGACAGACGATGGAGAGAGAATTTCTCCTTCCATTTATATATATTTGGACTGCCGGAGTTAAACAATATTAGACATATCGTGTCTGATCTACTAAGATCCAAACAACGTAGTGGTTGTAAACTATACATACCGGTATGTGTGTTCTATTATTGGGCGTGTTGTGGTTGATCCACTGTGGATTTCTTTGGTTTTGTTTGTTTGTTTTGCTGCAGCTGTTACATGTACTGTAATATTGTACATTTTAATTGGGATTTGTTATATATTGTATGTATTACATAGAAAAATATAATAATATATCAGTATATATTTGTGGAGGTATGTCTCCTCCGGGTTCTTCGGACCTTCAAGCACCGACATGACAGTCTTGTCCAGGTTTACAATATGGTTTATTTACCAGTAAATTTTCGTTCATGTGCTTTTCAGCAATTGTCTTTGGGTTTGTCTTCCTCGTTCTCGCTCTCTTAGATAAGCAGGCCCAGGTGGGCCATCTACACACCTGTCGCTGATATCAAAGCCATTCTTGGCATGCTCCGCTTCGCTGCAGGTCCACAGGCCACTACCCCCCCCTCCACAATATTTATTCTGAATTTTTAATATGTAAATATTACATTTATTGTGTATATTATATAAAAAAATAATATAATATAATATAATATATCAGTATATATTATATGTAAATATTACATATATGTTATATTACATACATGTTATATTTTAAATTGCTACTCCGGTACATTTTTAGTCTACTTAATACCTGCATTATCCTTTCCAGCCTTACCATTTCCGTCCTTTGAAACTATTTCCCTTGTGGATAAGTAAAGTTTGTCTAAGGCTAAGCCTAAGTACAACTGCAGAAACGGCGCGGACCGCCCAACTGAAATGAGGATGTTGTTTGTATACTGGCTGTCACCATGGAGACACTCCCAATTTATGGCACCTTATGTATTGTCCTACCTGTGGGGTTTAGTCATGTTGTTGACATGCAGCATACAATTTGCACCGCCTTTTCTAGGCTATTTTGAAGCACAATCTAGACAACAAAACCTACTTTTAACACACTGAGGATGCACTGTGGGAGGCGCTCGGGTGTTGTGATGGTGTGCTTGGAAGGATCCAGACGCAAGCAAAACCATATAGTAAGGCATTTTTATAATATAGGAGATATATTATTACAATGAATCACCTATATGAAAAAAAATGGACACTATTAAAAATACACCAGCAGATACCAACGTGAATCATTTGAATTTGTTTTAATCAGTCAACCAGCAGATATAAAATGATAAAATGTCATTGCTGAATAGAAGTAAGAAGTCCAACTTTTAAAGGCAAAAAGGAGAGTCCGCAGTCCAGACAAACACATCAGTTTGAATCCGATTGATATGATGTGAGTTGACACTCGATAGCATCACATGACTCCCTTGTTGTGCTTAAACAAAGTGAGGAGAAGACACTTGACAGGGTTGTAAGTTTATTTTCCTAATTTAGCTGACAGTAAAGCACGGCATCGACAGGATCAACTGGTCATGCAGAAAGGAAAACTCATCATCATCATCGGCGGTTACCCGAAGCAAGTATGACGATCCTCCTGGTAGGGGTGTATCCCTTTATGGAGGATACCTGTGCGTGACTTTGTTTTACGTGGGGAGACTGGTGCACAGACGGTCACCACACGATCCTTGACAGAATTGGGTCAGGGTCCAGTGGCATGGAGTCCAGGACGACTGGGGACCCTTTTCTGCTACAGCCTTCTTCCGCCACCACAGCCGTTGTGGTAGTTCTTAAAATCTACTGTCTTCCACCTGCTCCGCTATGGAAATCTTCACCGTAGGCCACCTGGGGTAACAGAAGTAAAGGGGTTAACCTCCAAGTGCCCCAAGACACCATAGGGAAGCCTCCACTGCAGGATGCACTTTGTTGTCATGCCCAGAACACAGAAAAGAAAACCAATGAACAAATGAAAAAAAAAATTATATATATATATATATATATATATAAATATATATATATATATATATATATATATGGTACTGATGAGCCACAAGCAGGCAGAAAAAGACGAAGGAAAGGCTACCTTCTGGAAATATGAAGTTCAAAGTCATGGCAAGTTTATCTACTGACAAGAAAGGACAATTTTTTGCCGTGAGAAGAGATGACATCTCTGCAGCAAACACCTGCTGCACGCATCGAAAGAGGTAAGTAGTTCTTCACTTCCGTGTTCAGATTACGATTAATGTGCTGTGATAACATAACATTTGGATTTTTACTGTGACTGATTCAGTAAGTAAGATGACATTAACGCTCAACAGAAATGAAAGACAGTCGGCAGGATGACATCAAAACATGTCAAAACACTTTTTTCAAACCAATCACACACTTTTACGGCTTTAAAATTAAAGCGGTATGCCAACTACTTTCCGGGTTTCCCCTTAATGTATTGTAGCTGTGCACACACCAAATAAAATAAAGTGATATAATGTTTTGTAGTATTCAAAAGAAAACAAAGTCTGACGCTCTTTTTAGCTTTAATATCCAATTTTAAGCTAACAACGGGCCCAGTTCCATCAAGTATTTCCTCCATGCACACACGTCTGCCTCCGTGCTTTATTTTGAGACACACAGCACATGTTAATTTTCCACCGACACGGTGTGTTCACAGACCATGGGAAAGATGACCATCATAACACGTACATGTAAAGGAGATTTTGGTCTACATTTCAAACTTGTGACCTCAAAGGGATGGCACAAGGCAACTGATTTAGGTCCTCAATCTCCTCGGGTTGTCTGGCCAATACAATGAGTCAATGTCATCTTTTCTCTTGTCACTCTTTATTAAAGGAGATGTTTGTTGATGAAGATGTGTGTGATGCTCAAGATGTTTATGTTGATGAAGTTTTATGAAAATGAAGTTTACAGACAAAGGTAACTTACTGTCAAAGGAAGGCATAAACACTGTCGCATAAACATGTCCGCAAGAGTGTCCAGAGAAAGAAAATTGAGGGGAAAATATGATTGTCCTTTGATGGCTGTGATTTGTTCACTGGAGGGGTGAACAAGTGCACCGAAAATTTGGCTGTCAAAAGACGTATTTTGAACATGGGAACCGTTCTCCCAAAACATATACCGGACCTTAGGGTGCACCTGATTATAAAGCGCACTGCTTTATAATCCGGCTCACTGGATCAAGCGTATTAAAGGGGTCATATTAGGATTCTTCAAACTGTAAAGATGTCATTGTGGTCTACATAACATGTAACGGTGGTTCTTTGGTCAAAATGTTGCATAGATGATGTTTTACAGATCATCTTCAAGTCTTCTTCTGACAGTCTCTTCAGGATGCGCCGTTTTGTGGGTGTTCTTATTTACGTGGCTCCACTTCAACAGCGTCTTCTCCCCATCATCTTTGTTGTAGTGGTGTAGCATGCAAGGACGGGAGTGAAAGAAGTGTGAAAAGATGGAGCTAAGTGTTTTAATGACATTCAGACTGTACTTAAATCAATAACGGAGCAGCATCTCCTCATCTGTGGATCACTAGTGCAATAAAAACGCCAGAAATGTGTCCCGTGAAAAACCGTCTGACCGGAATTTTCAAACACCTAAAATTCCGTGGCTGAATTAGGTAAACCCACTACACTCGTAGTTTTTAGCGCTTCCATGGTGAGTCGACTGACATATATAAGTTAGACCTCTATTTTACTTTGTATTAGAAATGGAAAGAGCGGATGATGAATGTCCCATAACAAGAGGATAGAGAAAAAGAAGAAGCTTATCGACTGCGGTGTTGGTACAGACTTCAAAGGCAGACATACGCAGAATTTTAGGAATTATGCAGATCCCAAATACACCTCAGCAGGTACCAAAAGGTATGAAAAGTTGGTTTTGCATTATATTTCAAAACAAAATGCCCAATAAAATGTTTGCTCGTCGGCGCCATTTTGCGGTCTTTATACACAAACCATACTAATACTCGTATGTTGAAGAGTACATCTGACTACTGCAGCTGTAATGCGCCGACGATCCATCTAGCGGTCCGGCTTCATAGCTTTTTGAGCGCCGTGTGTAATGTTCTATATTCTCAATGGAACAATTAATGTTTTGGTGTTGTTTACTGGCGTCCTATTGCAGTCTAGACGTATTTCTTATGTGTGACTGCTCTCTACTGGTCACACTTATTATTAACTTTTTACTGATTACTTTTCTGCACACTCTTGGCATTCTCTCGATGAGTTTCAAGAGGTAGTCACCTGAAATGGTTTTCACTTCATGGGTGTGCTTCAAACTCAACAAAAGAATGCCAAGAGTGTGCAAAGCAGTAATCGGACCAATGGGTGGCTATTTTGAAGAAAGGACAATATAAAACATGTTTTCAGTTATTTCACCTTTTTTTGTTAAGTACATAACCCCACATGTGTTCATTCATAGTTTTGATGCCTTCAGTGACAATCTACAATGGGGACGGCGTGGCGAAGTTGGGAGAGTGGCCGTGCCAGCAATCTGAGGGTTACTGGTTCAATCCCCACCTTCTACCATCCTAGGCACGTCCGTTGTGTCCTTGGGCAAGACACTTCATCCTTGCTCCTGATGGGGCCTGGTTAGCGCCTTGCATGGCAACTCCTACCATCAGTGTGTGGATGTGTGTGTGAATGGGTCAATGTTGAAATACTGTCAAAGCGCTTTGGGCTTCTTAAAAGGGGTAGAAAAAAGCTATACAAGTACAACCATTTACCATTTATTTATTTTACAATGTAAATAGTCATGAAAATAAAGTAAACACATTAAATGAGGAGAAGGTGTGTCCAAACATTTGGCCTATATATATGTATATATATATATATATATATATATATATATATATATATATATATATATATATATATATATATATATATATATATATATATATATATATATATCTATATATATATATATATATATATATATATATATATATATATATATATATATATATATATATATATATATACATATATATATATATGTCTTGATTGGATTATCCAGAGAATAGTGCTCGATACCGTGGTAGAGCGCAATATGTAGGTGTGGGAAAAAAAATCACAAGACTACTTCATCTCTACAGAACTGTTTCATGAGGGGTTCCCTCAATCATCAGGAGATTTTAATGGAAGCATTCACATACAATGGTTTATATAGGGCACAGAGTGAGTGGGTACAAGCAGGCGTAGGGTGTGGTGATTGGCTCATGTGTTACCTAGGAGGTGTTTCCGTCTGTGGCGGCATGTTGAAATGATTTCACTGCGCTTGTTGAGGGATGATGGATCTGGATGATATATAATAAACAGTTTCTCTTTTAAGCATAGGTTGCATCTTTTATTACCACTGTTGTAAGGTGTGCTGGATGCAAGAATTTGCCATGTTATTGAATATTCAACATTATTGTCTTTGAGGTTCCACCCACTCTGTGCCCTATATAAACCATTGTATGTAAATGCTTCCATTAAAATCTCCTGATGATTGAGGGAACCCCTCATGAAACAGTTCTGTAGAGATGAAGTAGTCTTGTGATTGTTTTCCCACACCTACATATATGTATATATATATATATGTATATATATATATATATATATATATATATATATATATATATATATATATATATATATATATATATATATATATATATATATATATATATATATATGAATACATACTGTACATACATATATATATACATACACACACATATATATATATATATATATGTATATATAAAGTATTTATATATACACAGTATATATATATATGCATACATACATACATATATATATATATAAATAAATAAATAAATATATATATATATATATATATAATGTAAGGAAATACTGCAATGAAATTAAAGCAATGTGAATCCCAAATAAGAAAAAAACAAAATTAGCAAAGGTGTGAGTCAGTGCCAAAGTATTAAGCTACATCTGTGTGCATAATACATTTGCAATCTTGTAAACAATGTAGAACATCAGCAAATTGCAAACGTCTTGGCAAGCAATCAGATATTTGTAAGTAGAGATGTGCCAATCCAGCTGGCAAGTTACTGCCTTCTAAAAAACACACTCAAGGAGCAGTAGGTTAGTCCTGGACTCGTTATAATGATGTTTGTCCGATTAAAACAAGAAAAATGAGCAAACAAAATACTTATATTTGCACTAAAAATTGTGAGCTCTTAAAGTGTGTTTTGGGGTCCATTTTTGTCAGTTTATGGAGGGGCATTCATCCAAGCTGTGATAATAATGACTTGTTCTGCGCAAGTACCTCATTAAGACAACAAAAAGGTTGTTGTGTACTCATTTATTTGTGACGTTCTTTTCCTCCTTCTTTTCCTCGCTTGCTTATCAGGATGTCAGCGGCTGTGGAGGTAATGAGGATCAGTGTTGTTTTAAACATGAAATGGTGATGGAGAGACGGAGATGCAAGGCATGGAGATCAATAAGAGCCATTACCTCTTCTCTCTAATGATGCAGCCGTCCTCCCCTCCTCTCCCTCCTCAACCCTTGTCTCAGGCCATTTCTACCCACTATCTGATATCGGAAGGGAGGGGGTTATGAATTATCGAATCCCAAGGGCGATGTGCCTCGCCGCCAATTATCCGGTGAAAAATGACCCTTTCCTGGGGTGTGTGTACGTGTAAGTGAGGATGTGTGTTTGTGTGTGTGTGTGTGTGTGGGGCGGGGAGGTTGACCAGCTGGTCTACTGATGGACAGCAAACAACACTATATTCTTGCACACATGTGTATACTTCTACAATAATTGTTCCCTGTTAGATCAATTACATCACATTTCACGCATTAATAACTTTTTAGAGTGATATTTTAGTTTCAGCCCCTGATGTATTATTTTGTGTCATGGCTTCTTCAGCTCGATCACACAGCCCGACAGTGAAGTGATGATAAAGGAGTAGCATGTCCTTATTGGACAGTAAATATAATATCATATTTCTTACCATCCATCCATCCATTTTCTACCGCTTATTCCCTTTCAGGGTCGCGGGGGGCGCTGGCGCCTATCTCAGTTACAATCGGGCGGAAGGCGGGGTACACCCTGGACAAGTCGTCACCTCATCGCAGGGCCAACACAGATTACCATGTGAAATAAAATGAGTCAGTTCCTGGGTCAAACATTGGCCAATAGTGGACCAAGTCCTTAAGCAAAGTTGTCTAATCCAGGCCTGGGCAATTATTTCGACTTGGGGGCCAAATTTAGAGAAAAAAATGTGCCTGGGGGTAGGTATATCTGATTTTTAGGAACACTAATACAGAACCTGACAATAATGTCTGATTGAATGCTAAAAACGTTATGATGCACCACCTTAAAAAAACGTAATGGAATTTTTAAGCTTTTTTACTGAATGAGACACCCAGAATGTACATGAAAATAAAGAATGTGGGATTTACAATATTAACTATGGACGATAAAACACTGAATATTGACAATGTATGAAGGCCACACTCACTCTCGATCGACATATTTTACAATCAAGCGAAACGCAACAAAAATGCAACAAACACAGCGAAATATAAACGCGAAAAATCGTGAAAAAAAATTCCGCACTTCAGGCTGGCCGCTCTGGAAACACTCTGTAGAAATGCTCCACACCCACACTGCTTGGTACCTCGTCTGAGCTGCTGTGACTGAGATGCCCATAGGAACTAGTATATCATGTAAAACAGCAGATTCCAACCATTGACATACTTTGTATAGTTCAAGACTTAGGTAAATTAGAAAACATCACTGCACATCATTAATGGCAGCTACAATTTCCATCTTAAAGATTGAAAATAATTATTTGGGAATGTCCGGCGAGCCAGATTGAAAAGCCTAACCAGCCGCATGTGGCCCCCGGGCCTTAATTTGCCATGGTCTGGTCTAATCCCTCCCAAAATTTCTACCACCTGTGTGTCTTGCAGCATTGGTTGTTCTATGATACTAATGATGATGATTTCATGCTGTGTTTTGTCATAAAGAATTCTGGATTTTATGTCCAACCAATAGACTGAAGACTAACACGTCAGGGACCCTACAGAGTATGTCTTAGTTAGTCACATCCTGGACCTTTAAAATTCACACATCATTGCCAGCATACACATGCGAGTACAAGCTATTGAGTTTTTTAGTATGTTAAATCATTTCAACAGTACAATTTATTCGCAGTAAAACTACTATTTGTCACGACGCGGGCTTGTACCCGCTTTTCATCGGCAGCAAGTTCTACCTGCACCTCAGTTGGCAGCACGCCAGAACATGCCCCTGCTCGCTCTGGGCATTTCACGCTCACACAACGGCGAAGCTGCTGACAATCAGCAATCAGCGCACCTGGGAATAATCAAGACAAGGAGCATAAAGACCAGCAGACCCATGGAGCCTACGCCGGAACATAGTTCACTCTTTGCAGTAAGCTTGCCGTGTCTGGCTTCCCTCCCGCCTACTTGCTCTCTCCTCTTTTATTCCTTGTTTCCCGCGTCTCATGTCCTTTCTGCTTCCCCCAGTTTCCTTCCTGTTCCTCGTGATCGAGTTGAGTATCTCGACTTCCCTCTGGATTTTGAAATGCCTCCCTGGATCCTCGAACCCTGCTTGAACACGGACCTCGTTGCTTCTCTCCAGCCCCCGACCGCTTGCCTGCCCACAGACTACCTCTTTCTCTCGCCCCTCTGGACTGAGGAAGGATTCATCCGACACGCACTTACAACAAACCCTGGTAACATTTACATTATTAATTCCTCGACCCCTGCTTGAACACGGATCTTGTTGCTTCTCTCCAGCCCCCGACCGCTTGCCTGCCCACGGACTACCTCTTTGTCTCGCCCCTCTGGACTGAGGAAGGATTCATCCGACACGCACTTACAACAAACCCTGGTAACATTTACATTATTAATTCGACCCATCGTCTTGCACCAAACACTTAGAGTAGCATACCCCTCCCACACACTCATCAAAGGTTGCGATAAACCTGTTAACCTGATCCTCCTCGTGGTGTGGTCTCCTTCCCCTGCTGTACGTAACACCTCTATTACTGATAGTAAAAGTACTACTACTTTGTGTTTGGCTGCTGTGCTGCCTCCTTTCTGCTCTTTTTTGCACTACCTGGTTTTGGAATTCTGGGGCATAGCCACCCACACACGTGCAGTGTGTAAATTCTGTAATCAATCAAAAAAATCAAGCAGCTAAAGTTCAAATGGCTGACTTCCGGTTACGGTGCACCGTGAGTAACTGCTTGCTGACTGCTCGCTGTTGCAAAAAAGCTAAGTATCGTTCTATCTGTGTGCTTTTACTTGTTTTGCAGCTTTCTTTACAACTTCCCAAACATATTTAGTAGTTCCATTTAACTTGCAAATCACCCGATCTCTGTCTCACCACTCCGCTTTCAGCTAGCTGCTAAACTAACGAAGCTAGCGCGTAGAAAGGTAGCGCCAGTCTGAAGGAAGCTACTCCCCCGCACACCGTGACCACCACTTCCCCGAAGACAGCTAGGGGGGGTTTGGGGTAGGGGGATGGATGCCCCCATATGCGGTCCTCTCCAAGGTTTCTCATAGTCATCATTGTCACTGTCACCGACGTCCCACTGGGTGTGAGTTTTTCCTTGCCCTTATGTGGGCTCTGTACCGACGATGTTGTTGTGGTTTACATATGCCGTTGTGTTTTACATATGTTTGTACATACACATATGTATATGTATAAACATATACATATACGTACATACACACACATATATATATATATATATATATATATATATATATATATATATATATATATATATATATATATATGTTTCATTTTAATTTTTTCTTGTACCCTGACTAGGGAAGGTTGTTTGGACCATATAAGTAATTTGTTGCGCTTGGTTTCGTTCAAAGCATGCTGTCCACAATTTGGTGACAGGAGAGCAGCATGTCAAATGACTTTTGAAATAAATTGAAATCTCTATGCAACAGGATCCCCTAATAAACTCATGGCATGATTCTTTGTTAAACTCATGACATCTCGCTGGCCAAATTTAGGATGCTGGCGGTCCGCACATAGCCACAGGCCTTGCTTTGGACACCACTGTTTTACAAATTCTGTTGAGTTTTTGTTACTGATAGAGCCCTCTAAAAACCTGTTTGCTACTAATATTACTACTATTACTACTATTATCATACTACTACTACGATTACATCACATACTGTTATTTTAATTTTCCTGAAGGAACTCTCCTGAAGGAATCAATAAAGTACTATCTATCTATCTATCTCTCTATCCATCCATCTATCTATCTCTCTATCCATCCATCCATCCATCCATCCATCCATCCATCCATCCATCCATCTATCTATCTATCTATCTATCTATCTATCTATCTATCTATCTATCTATCTATCTATCTATCTATCTATCTATCTATCTATCTATCTATCTATCTATCTATCTATCTATCTATCTATCTATCAATAGTTATTAAAACACATTCTTGGAACATGCTGGTGAGTAGTATGTAAAATCCCTCTAAAAGCCTATTTTGTCGCAGTATTGCTACTACTACTACGACTACTACTGCAGTTACTAATACTACTAACAAATATCAACAATAATAATGAAAACACACTCTTGCAAATTTTTTCAAGTATGTTAAAGCCTTTACAAAGCCTATTTAGTTGCCAGAATAACAAAATAAAACATAGCGAAAGTGTGATAATCCGCTGCCCGGATCATCCAGCCATCCATCTTCTACCGCTTGTCCCTCTTGGGATCGTGGGGGGTGCTGGAGCCTATCTGAGCTGCATTCGGGCAAATGGCGGGGTAAACCCTTGACAAGTCGCCACCCGGATCATGTTTTGTTTAAATTCAGGATTCCCTTGTTTTTGTTTCAGCACCCTTGTTTGTGTTCCTCGTTGCCATGGGTGCTGATTATGTTCACCTGCCTCTGGTTAGTGTTCGGGACACTCACCTGCTCCCGGTCACTAATCAGAGAGCTATTTTATTCCTGACTCTCGCCACTCGCAGCCTGGCCATTCATTTAAATTTGTAAGCCATGTGTTAAGATCCGTACTCCGATCTTCCCATATTATGGTTTATTGTTGCATTTTTATCACTCTGTCGTTCTACCCTCATACTTCCTGTTTAGTCATTACCATGGTTACTCATCAGTTCACCTGCTGCTCACGGCCCCGCACACCTGCTACAGATGATCACCGTCACTTTATAAGCCGTCCTCTTTTGTTTGTTCAGCCTGGGTTCATAATTTGCTTTCACGCAATGAGTTACGCCTGCACTCTGTCATCGTATGTATATTCTCGCTAGCTTTTCACGCTAAACTATTTTCTCATTCCAGCTCTCATGCTGTATGTTTTCTTTTACTCTTTTATGTGCCTACGTGCCAGTTTAGTTTTCATAGTTGTATATCCTAGCTTTTTTGCTAGCGTCTTTGGTTTGCCTTTTTATTAGCACCAGTGTTTTGTTTCATAGATCATTTTCGTTAAATAAATTGTTTATATTCTTACCTTTGCTGTGTTCACTTGTTGACGCATCCACGAGGGAATCAAACCCGGCACCACGATGCCAAACAGACGTAACGCCATGCTTTTGATTCTTTTTCCCGTGCTAAGCTTCGCCATAGCGTCCCGTGTTAGCGGCACACTTTTCTGTTTATTTGTAGTTCCTGCCTGATTTATGAGAAAAAAATCATTTTTCTCCCCTGCACGCTGCTTCCGGAGGTCCATCTGCATCTTGGGGAAATGACCAGCGCATAAAGATGCGACCCAACCATAACAAAAAGAATACAAATAATAAATAACTTTGCACGTGTGTATTTGGCTGCTATGAGGTGGCGACTTGTCCAGGGTGTACAACGCCTTCTGCCCGATTGTAGCTGAGATAGGCAACAGCGCTCCTCGCGACCTCAAAGGGAATAAGCGGTAGATAATGGATGGGTGGAAGGTGTGTATTTGGGATACACTGAATTGTTATCAGAGATTATGTTGTGATCAACTTTTTTACACTTGTAGGACAATAAAAAATTGGCATGTATGAGGCCTTCTCATTACGCCATTGTTTCATGCTGTTTTATTTTACAAGTGGTAAACTTACTTTCACACTTGAATGACATTTTGACGTTTCAAAACATGGTTAACTTATTTCGAAGTGAAAATGTTGACTTAGTCCCTTTTTTGCAGCTGTAAGAACTTCCACGCTTCTTCTGGGAGGACTTTCCACATTAGCTGGTGATGCGTTCAATGACATTAAGGAATGGTTCATTATCAGGGCGTCATCCTCACCCTCGCTTCCATTGCTGATCAACTCTTCAAAAAAAACATGTTTCGTTTACCGTCAACACTCAACTCGGGTGTCTTTTTAGTAGTCTTTTGCAGTGGCGTCACAAACACACAATGGAGTTATTGTTGGTCTATATTGTGTATTTTTCCCGTCCATTTATCTGCTTGTGTGTGGGAAGGAGCTACTGTAGAGTAGGTGCTGATATACAGCTCTTATTGAATTACACTGATGGAACATCAATTACAGACCTTGGTGCCAGAGAAAAAGCTTTAACTAAGCTCCTCATATCACATAACAGCCTGCTTGGCTCTGATGGCTGCCCTAAATAAAATCACATATCGAGTGTTTTGCTGCATTGTTCTAGTCTAGTTGCTTAACCACAAGTGTAAGGAAACCATGATGGATGGTGTTGCTGCATGGACAGGATTCATATTTTATACTAGCTATCTCCTTAGATGTAACACAATATAGACTAGAAAGTGCAGACATACACCTCGTAATCATAAAACCAGACAGTAGATCCGAATCACCCCCAAAATTGAATCACTTGTTCCTCGTCCCATTTCCTGAAAGTTACGTCTAAACATTCCCATGACTTTATGAGTGTCATGTTTTTGTGGTCACGTTCTGTTTGGTTTTGGACTCATTAGACACTCTTGTTTGTTTTGTCACCATGACTACCGATTAGTTTTCACCTGTCACGTCACGCACCTGGTTCATTTGGACTAATGTGTTACGTCGTGGATGCGTCGTGGATGCATCGTGGATGCGCGGGGAGAGCCACCTCTCGATGCACGGGATCAAAACAAGCAGGATTGAAGGTAAGAACAGGTTTTAATATAAAAATAAAAAAGAACACTGGTACAAAAGGTAAAATAAAGATGTGCCTTAGCACGGAAGCAGAATGCTAACCGTTAGCAAGGGTAGAGTTCAAAAGTCCAAGTCAGCGCGTGCCGAGCGCGTGGAGGCTAAGCTAAAACTTAGCAGGCTAAATACAAAAGGAGAAAACACAACGTAACTGTCGCATGATGCAAACATACCAACCAGAAAGAACTGAGGTTGCAGGCGGTCTTAAATACTAAATGATAATCACAGACAGGTGTGCGCCTGGCACCAGTGCAGGTGAAAACAGATTACAAAACCATGGTGACGAATCTAAACAAGGAAGTGTTCAACTGAAGGGATCGGCAGAGTCCAAACCTGATCAAAACATATCAAAAAGCAAAACAATAAATGATCCGTGTAGCAGATCGTGACATCATGCACCTGTTAATCACCACAGCATTAGTTAAGCCTGGAGTTGCCAGGCAGTCAAACTGGCGACATCACCTCCTTACACCCTCTATCATCCTCTACACACCATTGCTCCATGCTGATGATCCATCCTCTTTTCTCGTTCCCCGTAAGTTTTGTTATTCATGCCATAGTTTGCAAGTTTTGTTTTATGTCCATAGTTTATGTTGTAGTAATAGTTTTGTTTCATAGCCAAGTTTTTGTACCTCCTCTCTGAGCGCTTTTCATTTGTTTCTTTTTGTGAGTTAAGATTAAAATATGTCGTTACCTTCACATCCTGTCCGATCCAATCGCTTTGCAACTAGGGAAAACAAAGCACACCACAGAGTAATTTATTGCAGCTTTAAATAAGCGAAGTGAAGCCACTTGTTAATTGTCCCTGTGGTTGGAGGCGGGGCTACAAGCCTGCACACACACACACACACACAAAAAACGCGATTGCATTGGGACGGATTCAGATGTTTTTAGACACATTTACTAGGATAATTCTGAGAAATCCCTTATCTTTCTATTGTGTTGCTAGTGTTTTAGTGAGTTTAATAGTACCTGATAGTCGGAGGTGTGTCTCCACGGGTGTCTTGATACCAGTGTCTCAGGGAAGTCAACGGCAGCTTTATGGACGGAACAAGCTCAACTGATCTCCGCTAACAAGCGACTTTTTTCCACAATTTTCACACCAAAACCTGCTGGTTGACATTCGGTCGGGATCCATGTTCGCTTGACCGCTCTGATCCATAGTAAAGTTTCACCTCCGACAATTTTAAACAAGGAATCACCGTGTGTTTGTGTGGCGAAAGGCTAAAGCTTCCCAACTCCATCTTTCTACTTTGACTTCTCCAATATTAATTGAACAAATTGCAAAAGATTCAGCAGCTCAGATCTCCAAAATACTGTGTAATTATGCGGTTAAAGCAGACAACTTTTAGCTGTGTGTGTGTGTGCAGCGCTTATATTTCCTAACAGTCCGTGACGTCACGCATACACATCATCATTACGCAACGTTTTCAGGAAGAAACTCCCAGGAAATTTGAAATTGCAATTTAGTAAACTAAAAAGGCCTGTTTTCCAGGCAAGAAAGTTTCTTTCCACCAGAACCTCCTCTTTTTTCAGGTGAACTCCGTAGTGCTGTGCAAGTTTGCTATCATCTGTTGGCAAGTTGCCAGGTAGCTTTTCCATGCAAAAACATTGTCCTTATGTGTTTGGGCCATCTCATGCAAGCTAAAGATGACTGAAGCTTTCTTCCACTTCCACTTTTAACCAATGAGATATATTCAGTATTTGTTGTGTCATTCTAGTACAGTGGTTTTTAACCTTGTTGGAGGCACCGAACCCCACCAGTTTCATATGCGCATTCACCAAACCCTTCTTTAGTGAAAAATTAAATGTTTTTTTTCAAATTCAAGACAAAGTTGTATGTTTTTAGTAACACTTTTGTATAGGGCAGGGGTGTCAAAATCAAATATAGTGTGGGCCAAAATTTAAAACTGAAGAAAGCCGCGGGCCAAGGTTGAACAAATCAACATTTTAGGTGGTAGCGTGTATTGTAGTGTCCCAGAAGAGTTAGTGCTGCAAGGGCTTCTGAGTATTTGTTCTGTTGTGTTACGGTACAGATATACTCCCGAAATGTGTTTGTCACTCTTGTTTGGTGTGGGTTCACAGTGTGGCACATATTTGTAACAGTGTTAAAGTTGTTTATACAGCCACCTTCAAGTGTCACCTGTATGGCTGTTGACCAAGTATCCGTTGCTTTCACTTATGAGTGTGTATAAGCCGCTTACATTATGAAGCTGTTTGTATGGAGGATAAGCGGACGTGACGACAGGTTTTAGAGAACGGGCCAGAGTTTAACACCCATGGTATAGGGGAACATATTCTAAGTAACAAAGACTTAATTTAAAGTTATTTGGACACTAGGGGAACATATTCTAAGTAATACAATATGTTAGTTATTTGGTTAGGGTTAGGGTCAGGGTTAGAGGGTTAGGGTTATAATAATAATAGACATTAATTGGTACTTAATGATTAGTTAAGAACCAATTTGTTACTAATTTGCATGTTAATAAGCAACTAATTAATGGTGAATATGTTCCCCATACTAAAGTGTTACCATATTTTTTTTACTGGCGCACAAAATCAACCGTGCATGAACATCATCACCTTCTTCAAACAACAAAACTAAGACAGTGCATAAACTCACAACAAAGTACACACCTGCAAATCAGTCAGCTGTTGCCGTATCTGTAATATGCCAACAGGGGAAAGTTTGTATTTACACGAAGAGTCGGGTGTGATTTGATCTCTGCCAAACCCCTAAGGTCGACTCACTGAACCCCTAGGGCAGGGGTAAGGAACCTATGGCTCTAGAGCCAGATGGGGCTTTTTGATGACTGCACCTGGCTCTCAGATAAATTTTAGCTGACATTGCTTAACACGATAAGTAATGAATAAATCCGCTGGTAATCACAGTATCAAAAATAACGTTCAAAATATAAAACATTCTCATGCATTTTCATCCATCCATCCGATTTCTACCGCACCTGTTCAAGAAGTCGCATTAATGGTAAGAAGTATTTTATTTATTTTTGGCTAGCCTCAGAATAACAATGTTATTAAAAAGAATAAGAGACTTATTATACTCTAAAAATGTTGGTCTTTCTTAAAAATGCACGCACATAGTTGTATTCAGTGTTAAAAAAAAAAAGTTGTATGACTCTCACGGAAAAAGGTTCCCGACCCCTGCCCTAGGGTTTGATCGAACCCTGGTTAAGAACCACTGTTCTAGTACGATGCCCAAAAGTTGTGAGTGAAAAAATGTTTAAATTATAATTTTTTTTGCTTCAGGTAGCCTCCTGGGGGCTACGATGGGGTCAGTTTGACCTTGGAACGGATTCTTTTGTCCATTGGCTTTACTTCCTATGGGTTCATCAGACTAGTGCGCCTGGAAAATGTGTATGATAAATATCATACATATTTTAGTGTCTGCTTATCAATAACCGCACTCACACTAATGCGTCTCCATTTTCCTCCTCTCAAATGTCTGCAGGAATATTCCACATACTGTAGATATGATAACCCACATTAGAGTCATTGCCATTTTCCTAGGACAAGTATTTAATGATAATGTATAAGATTACGGTGCTTTTGATCGAAATGTCGACATGGAGAGCACTTTGAGACGCTTGATTGTATTCCATGGGAATATGTCTGACCATAATTCCAACTGTGCACGCCAATGTTAGCAACATGTTTGCTCCTCTGGGAATTGCCATGCACGGTGAATATTATTTATCATACAGCAGGTGTACTGTAGGTGTTGTGCAACAAGAGCACAGTGTCTCAATGCAGGAAATGATGCTAAGAATATTTGACACCATGAATAATGAATGTGTATTTACGTAATGTTTACGTGAGCGTAGTGACTCACACTTCTGTGAATGTAAATAGTGAGGTGTGCATGATGTACGCCTTTACTCTGTGTCCTTAAATAGGCTCAATGCCGTTTAATTGTAGTAAGTTAAGCACAGCGTGAAGCAAGCAGAGCAGGCGTTATTATTAAAGAGAGGTTCCTAATGATGATAATCATATATTGAATAGGCAGAACTGTGAGTCACTTTATGTAATTAACTTCAAGGAAGCACATTTTTACACAAGACACATTTGTTGTTATTTTAGTTTAGAGAGATACAGATTGCACTGTCTCATTGATAAGAATGCGTGTATTTCCTTTTTATGATAGAAGAAAATACTAGATGTACTGTGTTGGGCATTGACAATTGAAAAGTGTTTTTTTTTTTTTATTCCCTTAACTGCCTCTGCTTCATAATGAATAACTGAATCAAATTATAATATTATTTTGTTAAATGTTTCATTTACTTTTATTTTGTATTATTTTTAGGTTACATTTAATGTTTTATTAAGGTTATTGAATTTCAGATGCCTATACATTTTTATAATTTGATTCTTGTAGGTAACATAAAGAAGAATGTGCGCTCAAAAAAAATTACAAAACCCCGTTTCCATAGGAGTTGGGAAATCGTGTTAGAAGGAAATATAAACTGAAGACAATGATTTGCAAATCATTTTCAACCCATATTCAGTTGAATGTGCTACAAAGATAACATATTTGATGTTCAAACTGATAAACATTTTTTTTTTTGCAAATAATCATTAACTTTGGAATTTGATGCCAGCAAACACGTGACAAAGAAGTATGGAAAGGTGGCAATAAACACTGATAAAGTTAAAGAATGCTCATCAAACACTTATATGGAACATCCCACAGGTGTGCAGGCTAATTGGGAACAGTTGGTTGCCATGATTGGGTATAAAAGCAGCTTCCATGAAATGCTAAGTAATTCACAAACAAGGATGGGGTGAGGGTCAACACTTTGTAAGAAAATTGTCGAACAGTTTTAGAACAACAATTTTCAACGACCTATTGCAAGGAATTTAGGAATTTTACCATCTACGGTCCGTAAAATCATCAAAAAGTTCAGAGAATCTGGAAAAATCACTCCACGTAAGCGATGATATTACAGATTTTTGATCCGTCAGGCAGTACTGCATCAAAAACTGACATCAGTGTGTAAACGATATCACCACATGGGCTCAGGAACACTTCATACAACCACTGTTAGTGACTACAGTTGGTTGCTACATCTGTAAGTGCAAGTTAAAACTGTATTATGCAAAGTCAAACCCATTTATCAAAAATACCCTGAAACGCCGCCGGCTAGGCTGGGCCCGAGCTCACCTAAGATGGACTGATGCAAAGTGGAAAAGTGTTCTGTGGTCTGATGAATTCACATTTCAAATTATATTTGGAAACAGAGGACGTGGTGTCCTCCAGAACAAAGAGGAAAATAACCATTTGGATTGTTTTGGCGCAAAGTTCAAAAGCCAGCATCTGTGATGGTATGGGGATGAATTAGTGCCCAAGGCATTGGTAACTTACACATCTGTGAAGGCACCATTAATGCTGAAAGGTTCATACAGGTTTTGGAACAACATATGTTGTCATACAAAGACGTTATCAACTGCTTATTTCAGCAAGACAAGTGTTACAACAGCGTGGCTTCTTAAAAAAAGAGTGCGGGTACCTTCCTGGCCCGCCTGCAGTCCAGACCTGTCTCCCATTGAAAATGTGTGGCACTTAATGAAGCGTAAAATACGACGGCGGAAACCCCGGACTGTTGAACGACTGAAGCGCTACATAAAACAAGAATGGGAAAGAATTCCACTTTCAAAACTTCAACAATTAGTTTCCTCAGTTCCCAAATGTTCATTGAGTGTTGTTAAAAAAAAAAGGTGATGTAACACAGTGGTGAACATGCTTTTTCCCAACTACTTTGGCACATGTTGCAGCCATGAAATTCTAAGTTCATTATTATTTGAAAGAGAAAAATTAAGTTTATGAGTTTGAACATCAAATATCTTGTCTTTGTAGTGCATTCAATTGAATATGGGTTGAAAAGGATTTGCAAATCATTATATTCTGTTTATATATATATATATATATATATATATATATATATATATATATATATATATATATATATATATATATATATATATATATGATAGGACTGCGAATCTTTGAGAGTGCCACGATTCGATTCAATATCGATTCTTGGGGTCACGATTCGATTCAAAATTGTTTTTTTGTTTTTTTTTATTCAACACGATTCTTGATTCAAAAACGATTTTTACCGATTTAAAAGGATTCTTTATTCATTCAATTCATAGGATTTCAGCAGGATCTACTCCAGTTTGCTGACATGCAGAGGGGGCGACGTGGCGAAGTTGGTAGAGTGGCTGTGCCAGCAATCTGAGGGTTACTGGTTCAATCCCCACCTGCTACCATCCTAGTCACGTCTGTTGTGTCCTTGGGCAAGACACTTCACCCTGATGGGTCCTGGATAGTGCCTTGCATGGCAGCTCCCGCCGTCAGTGTGTGAATATGTTTGTGTGAATAGACGAATGTGGAAATACTGTCAAAGCGCTTTGGGCTCCTCAAAAGGGGTAGAAAAGCGCTATACATGTACAACCCATTTACCATTTACCATGCAAGCAGAGTAGTAGATTTTTGTAAAAAGCTTTTATAATTGTAAAGGACAATGTTTTATCAAGTGATTGCAGTAATGTAAATGTATTTAAACTATTAAACGAACCCAAATCATGACTTATTTTATCTTTGTGAAAATATTTTTTTATTTTATTTTATTTTATTTTAATCTTCTGTTTTTTTTCTCCCATCCCCCCCACCACCTTGTTTACCTGTATCTCATCTTTTTTTTAAGGGGCGCTGGAAGCCGGCAGACCCGTCAGCGATCCTGTTCTGTCTCCCTGTAATGTTTGTCTGATCTTGAATGGGATTGTGCTGAAAATTTAAATTTTCCTGAAGGAATAAATAAAGTACTATCTAATCTAATCTAATCTAATCTAATATTGGACACAGTGTGTTGTCAATTTTATGAGATGCGATGCAAGTGTAAGCCACTGTGACACTATTGTTCTTTTTTTTTATTTTTATAAATGTCTAATGATAATGTCAATGAGGGATTTTTAATCACTGCTATGCTGAAATTATAACTAATATTGATACTGTTGTTGATAATATACATTTTTGTTTCACTACTTTTGGTTTGTTCTGTGTCATTGCAATTGCTCTGTTTGTTGTAGTTCTGAGTGTTGCTGGGTCAGGTTTGGTTTTGGAATTGGATTGCATTGTTATGGTATTGCTGGGAATTGTTTTGTTGGATTGATTAAAAAATTTAAAAAAATAAGAAATTAAAAAATTTATTTTTTAAAAATGAGAATCGATTCTTTTTTTTCTGATTCTGAATCGCAAGTGAGAATCGCGATTCATATTCGAATAGATGTTTTCCCACACCCCTAATATGTGTGTATATGAATATATATATATATATATATATATATATATATATATATATATATATGTATATATGTATTATTTTATATATATATATATATATTTTTTTTAAATGTATATATACAACATATATAGACACACACACACACACACACACACACACACACACATATATATATTTATACATATATATATATATGTATATAATTGTCACACACACACACACACACTAGGTGTGGCAAAATTACTCTATGCATTTGACCCATCCCCTTGATCACCACCTGGGAGGTGAGCGTAGCAGTGAGCAGCAGCTGTGGCTGTGCTTGAGAATAATTTTTGATGATTTAACACCCGATTCCAACTCTTAATGCTGTCAAGCAGGGAGGTAATGGGTCCAATTTATATAGTCTTTGGTATGACTCGGCCGGGGTTTGAACTTACAACCTCCCAATCTCAGGGCGGATTTGATTGATTGATTGAAACTTGTATATATACACATATATATATATGTACAAATACATATATGCATATATATATATATATATATAGGTTTCTGTGGTTTATGCGTTATACAGTGCTCAATACCATGGTAGAGCAGATTATATGTTACATCAGGAAAAACACAAGAGGCTATAT
Source organism: Nerophis ophidion (assembly GCF_033978795.1). Taxonomy (NCBI): domain Eukaryota; kingdom Metazoa; phylum Chordata; class Actinopteri; order Syngnathiformes; family Syngnathidae; genus Nerophis; species Nerophis ophidion. The sequence goes on along the minus strand of NC_084612.1, from coordinate 20,588,824 downwards.
CATCGCTACAAGCCTGTTTCGCAGGTTTCCCTGCTCGTCAGGGCATTTTATAAAATATACAAACCCCGTTTACATATGAGTTGGGAAATTGTGTTAAATGTAAATATAAACGGAATACAATGATTTTTAAATCCTCTTCAACCCATATTCAATTGTATTGTATTTAGTGACAGTGGTTTTCTGAAGTGTTCCTGAGCCCATGTGGTGATATCCTTTAGAGATTGATGTCGGTTTTTGATACAGTGCCGTCTGAGGGATCGAAGGTCACGGTCATTCAATGTTGGTTTCCGGCCATGCCGCTTACGCGGAGTGACTTCTCCAGATTCTCTGAACCTTTTGATGATATTATGGACCATAGATGTTGAAATCCCTAAATTTCTTGCAATTGCACTTTGAGAAACATTGTTCTTAAACTATTTGACTATTTGCTAACGCAGTTGTGGACAAAGGGGTGTACCTCGCCTATCCTTTCTTGTGAAAGACTGAGCATTTTTTGGGAAGCTGTTTTTATACCCAATCATGGCACACACCTGTTTCCAATAAGCCTGCACACAGTTTGAACATCAAATATGTTGTCTTTGTAGCATATTCAACTGAATATGGGTTGAAAATGATTTACAAATCATTGTATTCCATTGATATTTATATCTAACACAATTTCCCAACTCATATGGAAACGGGGTTTGTACAATCCACAGAAACCTACACTATATATATGTATATATGTAGGAGATCCTGCCCAAGAGAAGGAGTTCAAGTACCTTGGAGTCTTGTTCACGAGTGAGGGAACAAGACGTCTTCAGTAATGCGGACGCTGTATCGATCCGGTGTGGTGAAGAAGGAACTGAGCCGGAAGGCAAAGCTCTCAATTTACGGGTCAATCTACGTTCCCATCCTCACCTATGGTCATGAGCTTTGGGTTATGACCGAAAGGACCAGATCATGGGTACAAGCGGCCGAAATGAGTTTCCTCCGCCAGGTGGTGAGGCTCTCCCTTAGAGATAGGTTGAGAAGCTCTGCCCTGGGAGGAACTCAAAGTAAAGCCGCTGCTCCTCCACATTGAAAGGAGCCAAATGAAGTGGTTCAGAAATCTAGTCAGGATGCCACCCGAACACCTCCCTAGGGAGGTGTTTCGGGCACGTCCGACCGGTAGGAGGCCACGGGAATGACCCAGGACACATTGGGAAGACTATGTCTCCCGGCTGGCCTGGGAATGCCTCGGGATCCCCCGAGAAGAGCTGGACGAAGTGGCTGGGGAGAGGAAAGTCTGGGCTTCCCTGCTCAGCTGCTGCCCACGCAACGTGACCTCGGATAAGCGGAAGAAGATGGATATATATACACACACACACACATCTATACGTATACATATATGTATGTATATATATATATATATATATATATATATATATATATATATATATATATATATATGTATGTACACACACAAATTATATATACACATATATATAATTTGTATACATATAGATGTGTGTCACGTTGTGACATTGCTGGTTTTACACGCAGAGGAGCAGATTCGGCAGTGCACAATAACAAAGTATTTACAAGCAGACAAGATGTGAGTAGACTACAAAAGGTAGAACAGATGCATTTTGGCTTAAAAACTAACAATAAAGGTGAAGTTATAACACTGGAACGTCTTTAGGAAGAGGTTCTTTAAGACATGGCTAGCAAGCTAGCAGCTAAAATCCATCTGCAGTCGGCAGTGTTTTAGTTACTTCTAAATTACTAATCCTCGCCTCCATGTCGACAAATAAAGTAATTTTCTTACAAGTATCATCCATGCAGGACGAGTATCTAGATAGATAGAGTCCATACTAATATGATTACATCGATATGTTTTATCGTCACACATTTTTTTTTCCTTTTTTCGAAATGTATATTATGTTTATAAACTCAGGAAATATGTCCCTGGACACATGAGGACTTTGAATATGATCAACGTATGATCCTGTAACTACTTGGTATCAGATCGATACCTACATTTTGGTATCATCCAAAAGTAATGTAAAGTACCAAACAACAGAAGATTAAGTAATTACATTTGGACAGAAGTGTAGATGAAAACACGTTGAAACGTAAAATAACCAGATATTAACAGTAAATAAACAAGTGGATTAATAATCCATTTTTACATCTTGTCCCTCAAAATTTTAACTACATAAGAGAATGATAAATGACACAATGTTACTGCATATGTCAGCAGACAAATTAGGAGCCTTTGTTTGATTACTTACTACTAAAAGACAAGTTGTCTTGTATGTCCACTATTTTATTTAAGGACAAAATTGTTATTTGATTGCAACAAGAAACATATGTTTAATGTACGATAACATTTTTTTTATTAAAATATAGACAATAATGCCATTTTTCGTAGTGCCCTTTATTTAGAAAAATATCAAAAAGTATCGAAATACGAAACCCAAAACCGGTGAAGTTGGCACATTGTGTAATTCGTAAATAAAAACATAATACAATTATTTGCAAATCCTTTTAAACTGATATTCAATTGAATAGACTGCAAAGACAAGATACTTAATGTTTGAACTGAGAAACGTAATGTTTTTTTTTTTTTGCAAATAATCATTACCTTAGAATTTAATGGCAGCAATACATTGCAAAAACGTTGGCACAGGGGCATTTTTACCACTGTGGACTACAGGCAGGCCAGTCCATTACCTGCACTCTTTTACTATGAAACCACGATGTTGTAACATGTGGTTTGGCATTGACTTGCTGAAATAAGCAGGGGTGTCCATGATAAGGTTGTTTGGATGACAACATATGTTGTTCCAAAACCTGTATGTACCTTTCAGCATCAATGGTGCTTTCACAGATGTGTAAGTTACCCATGCCTTGGGCACAAATACACCCCCATATCATCACCGATGCTGGCTTTTGAACTTTGCGCCTATAACAATCCAGGTGGTTCATTTTCTCTTTGTTCCGGAACAATCAACGCCCACAGTTTCCAAAAACAATTTCAAATGTGGACTCGTCAGACGACAGAAAACCTTTACTCTTTGCATCAGTCCATCTTAGATGAGCTAAGGCCCAGTGAGGCCGGCCGCGTTTCTGGGTGTTGTTGATAAATGGCTTCCGCTTTGATTAGTAAAGTTTTAACTTGCACTTACAGATGTACTGACCAACTGTACTTACTGACAGTGGTTTTCTGAAGTGTTCCTGAGCCCATGTGGTGATATCCTTCACACACTGATGTGGGGTTTTGATGTAGTACTGCCTGAGGGATCGAAGGTCAAGGGCTTAGCCACATACATGCTGTGATTCCTGCAGATTCTCTTAAACTTTTGATGATATTAAGGACCGTAGAGCAGTGGTTCTCAAATGGGGGTACACGTACCCATGGGGGTACTTGAAGGTATGCCAAGGGGTACGTGAGAATTTTTAAAAATATTCTAAAAATAGCAACAATTCAAAAATCCTTTATGAATATATTTATGGAATAATACTTCAACAAAATATGAATGTAAGTTCGGAAACTGTGAAAAGAAATGCAACAATGCAATATTCAGTCTTGACAGCTAGATTTTTTTTGTGGACATGGTCCGTAAATATTGATGTTAAAGATTTATTTTTTGGGGGAAAAAATGTTTAGAATTAAGCTCATTAATATAGATGGATCTCTACTACAATCCCAAAAGAGGGCACTTTAAGTTGATGATTACTTTTATGTGTAGAAATATTCATCTATAATTGAATCACTTGTTTATTTTTCAACAAGTTTTTAGTTATTTTTTATATCTTTTTTTCCAAATAGTACAAGAAAGACCACTGCAAATGAGCAATATTTTGCATTGTTATACAATTTAATAAATCAGGAACTGATGGCATAGTCCGAGTCCATGGTTCTTGCCCAGAAAAGGGTGGAGTACCATCTCCGGGTTGGGGAGGAGACCTTGCCCCAAGTGGAGGAGTTTAAATACCTCGGAGTCTTGTTCACGAGTGAGGGAAGAGTGGATCGTGAGATCGACAGGCGGATCGGTGCGGCGTCTTCAGTAATGCGGACGCTGTATCAATCCGGTGTGGTGAAGAAGGAGCTGAGCCGGAAGGCAAAGATCTCAATTTACCAGTCGATCTATGTTCCCATTCTCACCTATGGTCATGAGCTTTGGGTCATGACCGAAAGGACAAAATTACGGGTACAAGCGGCCGAAATGAGTTTCCTCCGCCGGGTGGCGGGGCTCTCTCTTCGAGGTAGGGTGAGAAGCTCTTCCATCCGGGGGGAGCTCAAAGTAAAGCTGCTGCTCCTCCACATCGATAGGAGCCAGATGAGGTGGTCCGGGCATCTGGTCAGGATGCCACCCGAACGCCTCCCTAGGGAGGTGTTTCGGGCACGTCCGACCGGTAGGAGGCCACGGGGAAGACCCAGGACACGTTGGGAAGACTATGTCTCCCGGCTGGCCTGGGAACGCCTCGGGATCCCCCGGGAGGAGCTGGACGAAGTGGCTGGGAAGAGGGAAGTCTGGGCTTCCCTGCTTAGGCTGCTGCCCCCGCGAACGGAAAAAGATGGATGGATGGATGGATGGATGGATGATGGATGGATGACATAGTGCTGTATTTTACTTCTTTATCTTTTTTTTTCAACCGAAAATGCTTTGCTCTGATTAGGGGGTACTTGATTTAAAAAAATGTTCACAGGGGGTACATCACTGAAAAAAGGTTGAGAACCACTGTTGTAGAGGGTGAAAACCCTACATTCCTTGCAATAGCTGGTTGAGAAATGTTGTTCTTAAACAGTCCGACAATTTGCTCACGCATTTGTTCACAAAGTGATGACCCTCGCCGCATCCTTGTTTGTGAATGACTGAGCATTTCATGAAAGCTGCTTTTATACCCAATCATGGCACCCACCTGATCCCAATTAGCTTGTTCACCTGTGGGATGTTCCAAATAAATGTTTGATGAGCATTCCTCAACATTTTCAGTCTTTTTGCCACTTCTGCCACCTTTTTTTTAATCATGTTGCAGGCATCAAATTCCAAATGAGCTAATATCCATCCATCCATTTTCTACCGCTTGTCCCTTTCGGGGTCGTGGGCAAATGAGCTAATATTTGCCAAAAATAACAACGTTTTCCAAGTCGAACGTTAAGTACCTTGTCTTTGCAGTCTATTCGATTGAATATAGGTTGAAAAGGATTAGCAAATCCTTGTATTCTGTTTTTATTTATGATTTACACAACTTTACCTACTTCACTGGTTTTGTGTTTTGTATATTTTGGTAAATATGTATATATATATATATATATATATATATATATACATATATATATGTATATATATATATATATATATATATATATATATATATATATATATATATATATATCCATCCATCCATTTTCTACCGCTTATTATTATTATTCCCTTTTTTGGGGTTGCGGGGGGCGTTGGCGCCTATCTCAGCTACAATCGGGTGGAAGGCGGCGTACACCCTGGACAAGTCGCTACCTCATCGCAGGGCCAACACAGATAGACTGACAACATTCACACTCACATTCACACACTAGGGCCAATTGTGTGTTGCCAATCCCCAGGTGCATGTCTTTGGAAGTGGGAGGAAGCCGGAGTACCCGGAGAGAACCCACGCATTCACGGGGAGAACATGCAAACTCCACAAAGAAAGATCCCGAGCCTCGGATTGAACCCAGGACTGCAGGACCTTCGTATTGTGAGGCAGACGCACTAACCCCTCTGACACCGTGAAGCCACACACACATATATATATCAATCAATCAATCAATCAATGTTTACTTATATAGCCCTAAATCACTAGTGTCTCAAAGGGCTGCACAAACCACTACGACATCCTCGGTAGGCCCACATAAGGGCAAGGAAAACTCACACCCAGTGGGACGTCGGTGACAATGATGACTATGAGAACCTTGGAGAGGAGGAAAGCAATGGATGTCGAGCGGGTCTAATATGATACTGTGAAAGTTCAATCCATAATGGATCCAACACAGTCGCAAGAGTCCAGTCCAAAGCGGATCCAACACAGCAGCGGGAGTCCCGTTCACAGCGGAGCCAGCAGGAAACCATCCCAAGCGGAGGCGGATCAGCAGCGCAGATATGTCCCCAGCCGATACACAGGCGAGCAGTACATGGCCACCGGATCGGACCGGACCCCCTCCACAAGGGAGAGTGGGACATAGGAGAAAAAGAAAAGAAACGGCAGATCAACTGGTCTAAAAAGGGAGTCTATTTGAAGGCTAGAGTATACAAATGAGTTTTAAGGTGAGACTTAAATGCTTCTACTGAGGTGGTATCTCAAACTTTTACATTCCAGAGTACTGGAGCCCGAAATGAAAACGCTCTATAGCCCACAGACTTTTTTTGGGCTTTGGGAATGCTAGTTAGCAGGTCTAGCAAGCACGCGTCTATCAGTCCAAAACGGCCCGATATGTCCACATCCAGAAGTGTCTGCCGGTCGTACGTGATCACAGAGTGACCACGATGTGAGCCAGCCATAAAGTTTGTAGATATATATATATATATATATTTATATATATATATATATATATATATATATATATATATATATATATATATATATATATATATATATATATATATATATATATATATATATATATGTATAAGTGTTAGAGCGTGTGCCTCACAAAAAGGTCTTGGATTCGATCCCCGGGCTCTGGGTTTTTCTGTGTGGAATTTCACCCGGGACTGTGTGGGTTCCATCCGGCTACCCGGGAAACACAAATTTGTCTCTAGTGTGTGAATGTGAGTGTGAATGTTGTCGGTCTATCTGTGTTGGCCCTGCGATCAGATGGAGACTTGTCCAGGGTGTACCCCAACTTCCACCTGTATGCAGCTGAGATAGGCTCCAGCACCCCCCGCAACCCCGAGAGGGGTGGTGGAAAATAGACGAATGCATACATCTACAGATATATATCAATCAATCAATCAATCAATGTTTACTTATATAGCCCTAAATCACTAGTGTCTCAAAGGGCTGCACAAACCACCACGACATCCTCGGTAGGCCCACATAAGGGCAAGGAAAACTCACACCCAGTGGGACATCGGTGACAATAATGACCCAGTGGGACGTCGGTGACAATAATGACTATGAGAACCTTAGAGAGGAGGAAAGCAATGGATGTCGAGCGGGTCTAACATGATACTGTGAAAGTTCAATCCACAATGGATCCAACACAGTCGCGAGAGTCCAGTCCAAAGCGGATCCAACACAGCAGCGAGAGTCCCGTTCACAGCGGAGCCAGCAGGAAACCATCCCAAGCGGAGGCGGATCAGCAGCGCAGAGATGTCCCCAGCCGATACACAGGCAAGCAGTACATGGCCACCGGATCGGACCGGACCCCCTCCACAGGGGAGAGTGGGACATAGAAGAAAAAGAAAAGAAACAGCAGATCAACTGGTCTAAAAAGGGAGTCTATTTAAAGGCTAGAGTATACAAATGAGTTTTAAGGTGAGACTTAAATGCTTCTACTGAGGTGGCATCTCGAACTGTTACCGGGAGGGCATTCCAGAGTACTGGAGCCCGAACGGAAAACGCTCTATAGCCCGCAGACTTTTTTTGGGCTTTGGGAATCACTAACAAGCCGGAGTCCTTTGAACGCAGATTTCTTGCCGGGACATATGGTACAATACAATCGGCAAGATAGGATGGAGCTAGACCGTGTAGTATTTTATACGTAAGTAGTAAAACCTTAAAGTCACATCTTAAGTGCACAGGAAGCCAGTGCAGGTGAGCCAGTACAGGCGTAATGTGATCAAACTTTCTTGTTCTTGTCAAAAGTCTAGCAGCCGCATTTTGTACCAACTGTAATCTTTTAATGCTAGACATGGGGAGACCCGAAAATAATACGTTACAGTAGTCGAGGCGAGACGTAACAAACGCATGGATAATGATCTCAGCGTCTTTAGTGGACAGAATGGAGCGAATTTTAGCGATATTACGGAGATGAAAGAAGGCCGTTTTAGTAACGCTTTTAATGTGTGCCTCAAAGGAGAGAGTTGGGTCGAAAATAATACCCAGATTCTTTACCGTGTCGCCTTGTTTAATTGTTTGGTTGTCAAATGTTAGAGTTGTATTATTAAATAGAGTTCGGTGTCTAGCAGGACCGATAATCAGCATTTCCGTTTTTTTGGCGTTGAGTTGCAAAAAGTTAGCGGACATCCATTGTTTAATTTCATTAAGACACGCCTCCAGCTGACTACAATCCGGCGTGTTGGTCAGCTTTAGGGGCATGTAGAGTTGGGTGTCATCAGCATAACAGTGAAAGCTAACACCGTATTTGCGTATGATGTCACCTAGCGGCAGCATGTAGATGCTGAAGAGTGCAGGGCCAAGGACCGAACCCTGGGGAACTCCACACGTTACCTTAACGTAGTCCGAGGTCACATTGTTATGGGAGACACACTGCATCCTATCAGTAAGATAAGAGTTAAACCAAGACAGGGCTAAGTCTGACATACCAATTCGTGTTTTGATACGTTCTAATAAAATATTATGATCGACGGTATCGAAAGCAGCGCTAAGATCGAGGAGCAGCAACATAGATGACTCATCAGAATCCATCGTTAGCAATAGATCATTAGTCATTTTTGCGAGGGCTGTCTCCGTGGAGTGATTTGCTCTGAAACCGGATTGAAAGGTTTCACATAGATTGTTAGACGCTAAGTGTTCATTTAACTGCTCCGCAACAATTTTTTCAAGGATTTTTGAAATAAAGGGAAGGTGAGACACCGGTCGGTAGTTTACCATGAGGTCAGGATCGAGGTTAGGTCTTTTAAGAAGAGGATGAATAACTGCTTTTTTGAATGCTAGGGGAACAGTGCCCGAGGAGAGTGATAAGTTTATAATATTTAGCACTGATGGACCTAATAATACAAAGAGCTCCTTGATCAGTTTCCCAGGAAGAGGGTCAAGTAAGCATGTTGTCTGTTTTATTCCATTTACACGTTGTAACAATTCCTCTAATGTTATTTCCTCAAAACGAGAGAAACTATTTTGGAGGGCAGTATCCGCCGTATATACCATCGTATCAGTGTTAATAGAACCCCGTTGTAGCTGGGACGCATTGTCTTTAATCTCCTTTCTAATGACTTCAATTTTCTTACTAAAGAATTGCATAAAGTCATATATATATATATATGATATAATGTATATATGTATGATAAACTGTACAGATATCTACATTGAAGCAGCAGGTGTCCCTAATGAACTGTCCTGGTTGAACATATTCGGCCACGACTATGAGCTCGGAAGCGCGCCCTCTTGTGGCCATCACAAGTAAGTGCAGCACATAGAAGACGTGCGGTTAATTTTGCCGTCAAAATACAAAATGTCCCACAGGGTATGAAATGGAACAATAACAATTCTAAATAAGTTTATTTGGTGTTTTGTCTTCCAATTTGTCGGTGTTTTAATGGCACGGCGACCGCGGAGCAGCAGCCGAGCAGACTCACAGACTGCACTCACTCTTGTGCAGACAACCTGTTCACCTCGCTCTCTCTCTCTCTCTCTCTCTCTCTCTCTCTCTCTCTCTCTCTCTCTCTCTCTCTCTCTCTCTCTCTCTCCCGCCCCCCCCCCCCCCCCCCCCACTCCTTCTCCCTTCCTCTCTCTCTCCCTCAGTGTTGAGACAGGGGCGGTCGTTCTCAGTCCGCGCACATCTTCCACTTGGCCGGCATCACTTGGAGTCCACAGACACGGCTCTGATTGAGCCTCCTCGTCGTCCTCCGTCCTCACTCGGGAGCCGAGGTCGCTGCGCTCCACCCACGCCTGGCCAGAGTTCCTCCACCACGCACACAACAATCGGACGACTGTGTGTCACACTGCACAACTCCACTTTTTTGCCAAGAAGTCCTTGAAAAACATTGTTTTTTAATGAAGCTGAAGGTGTAAAAGTTGAACACGTCAAGGAACTATTTTACTGCCCGGGAAGTCGTTAAAGTGATTTTATTTGGAGGATTTATAACTTTTTTATTTTATTTTTAACATTTTTGGTGTGGAGCTTCTCGGAGGTGGTGCAGCGGTGGAATCCTCCGAGCGTAGCCGGGAGGAGAGCGCTCTGCGCCGGGGAGCAGGCTGACCCTCAGGACCGCACCTACCGAGGCAAGGTAGATTGATTGTACAATATTCATCTTATATTTGCCATGTACATGCACTTTTGCATTCGAATCTTTTGTTGCAGTTAAATAATCTGACGTTAATAATAAAGAGGCGGCATTCTGACAAGTTATTTTAAAACCTTTACATAGTTTGATACAAACTTTGATTAAGTTGTGCAATTAAATTTGTGATTAATTTAACCTAAAAGTTAGGGAAAAAATATCCCACCTTCCAAGTGGAGGTATAATTGTTTTTCCTCTAGATCAGGGGTCAACAACCACAAACGTTGAAAGAACCATATTGGACCAAAAATACCAAAAACTAATCCGTCTGGGAAAAAAATGAAAAGCCGTATATAAGTGTTATAATGAAGGCAACACATGACCTAAGTGTCTATATTAGCTATAAAAGCCTACTATCAAAATGACTGTGTCGCAAATCTTCATTGACAGAAATGTTGAAATGTAATATTTAATCTACACATTTACAACATTAAAAACCATTAGTAAATCAGAGGCTACTCAGAAAGTGAGACAACTCCTGGAAAAACTGGCCTTTAACGACCAAAGATATACAAACCCTGTTTCCATATGAGTTGGGAAATTGTGTTAGATATAAATATAAACGGAATACAATGATTTGAAAATCATATTCAACCCATGTTCAGTTGAATATGCTACAAAGACAACATATTTGAAGTTAAAACTGATAAACATTTTTTTATGCAAATAATCATTAACTTTAAAATGTTTTCAACCCACATTCAGTTAAATATGCTACAAAGACAACATATTTGATGTTAAAACTGATAAACATTTTTTGTGTGTGCAAATACTCATTAACTTTAGAATTTGATGCACGCAACACGTGACAAAGAAGTTGGGAAAGGTGGTAATAAATACTAATTAAGTTGAGGAATGTTCATCAAACACTTATTTGGAACATCCCACAGGTGTGCAGGCTAATTGGGAACAGGTGGGTGCCATGACTGGGTATAAAAGCAGCTTCCGTGAAATGCTAAGTAATTCACAAACACGGATGGGGCGAGGGTCACCAATTTGTAAGCAAATTGTCGAACAGTTTTAGAACAACATTTCTCAACGAGCTATTGCAAGGAATTTAGGGATTTTACCATCTACGGTCCGTAAAATCATCAAAAGGTTCAGAGCATCTGGAGAAATATCCATCCATCCATTTTCTACCGCTTATTCCCTTTTGGGAATAACTGCACGTAAACAATGATATTACGGACCTTTGACCCCTCAGGTGGTACTGCATCAAAAACAGACATCAGTGTGTAAAGGATATCACCACATGGGCTCAGGAACACTTCATAAAACCACTGTCAGTAACTACAGTTGGTCGCTACATCTGTAAGTGCAAGTTAAAACTTTACTATGCAAACCGAAAGCCATTTATCAACAACACCAAAGAACGCCGCTGACTTCGCTGGGCCCGAGATCATCTAAAATGGACTGATGCAAAGTGGAAAAGTGTTCTGTGGTCTGACGAGGCCGCATTTCAAATTATATTTGGAAACAGTGGATGTGGTGTCCTCCGGAACAAAGAGTAAAATAACCATCCGGATTGTTATAGGCGCAAAGTTCAAAAGCCAGCATCTGTGATGGTATGGGGGTGTATTAGTGCCCAAGGCATGGGTAACTTACACATCTGTGAAGGCACCATTAATGCTGAACGGTCCATACAGGTTTTGGAGCAACATATGTTGTCATCCAAGCAACGTTATCATGGACGCCCCTGCTTATTTCAGCAAGACAATGCCAAGCCACGTGTTACAACAGCGTGGCTTCGTAGTAAAAGAGTGCGGGTACTTTCCTGGCCCGCCTGCAGTCCAGACCTGTCTCCCATCGAAAATGTGTGGTGCATTATGAAGCGTAAAATACGACAACAAGACCCCGGACTGTCGAACAACTCAAGCTGTATATCAAGCAAGAATGGTAAATAATTCCACTTTCAAAGCTTCAATAATTAGTTTCCTCAGTTACCAAACGTTTATTGAGTGTTGTTAAAAGAAAATGTGATGTAACACAGTGGTGAACATGCCCTTTCCCAACTACTTTGTGTCATGTTTCGTGGTCCGGATCATGTGTTTGTGTTATTTCTGTTAGTTTGGACTCCCTTTGTTGTTTGTGCACCTTGTGAGTTAGTTTTGTCACCTTGGTAACTAATTATTTTCACCTGCCGCGGGTTCCAGACGCACACCTGTTTTTGTTAATTACTTTCTTATTCAAGCCTGCCTTCTCCCGTCAGTTGGTCTCGGTCCTTTGTTTGCGGTAAGCAACTATCATTTTGATGTATCTGGTTCTTGTTTCCGTGCTAAGTACTAGCCTTAGCTTCCCTTGCGTTCGGCACGCTTTTTCTTTTGTTTTTTTCTATCTGTTTTGTACAGTGTATTATTTATTAAATCATTACTTAAATTTACGTTTTTGTCCGGAGTATCCATGTTTGCACTGGAGGAACAATCCCACATTAAAATGCGACCCACACATGACACTTTGGCACGTGTTGCAGGCATGAAATTCTAAGTTAATGATTGTTTGCAAAAAAAAAAAAAAAAGTTTATGAGTTTGACCATCAAATATCTTGTATTTGTAGTGCATTCAATAGAATATGGGTTGAAAAGGATTTGCAACTCATTTTATTCCGTTTATATTTACATCTAACACAATTTCCCAACTCATATGGAAACGGGGTTAGTAGATATGTGTGTCCAAGTTAGGGAAATGGGATCCTGTCTTCTTTAAACAGATTTATTACAATGTTTGGCAAGCTGTGGCAATGTTTACTGTGGTCTGGAACAACATGGCACACAAACAACTATCTAAAATAAAGCCGATATTACATACAGATAATGTGTCATGAGACATGCAAAACCAAATTGTATACAAAGAGGATAAAAGTCAAGGATATTGAATGAGCTCAAATATACCTAGAAATGAGGCATGGTGATGCATGCAGCTAGCCTAAATAGCATGTTAGCACGGATTAACTTGCAGTCATGCACTGACCAAAACTCCTAATTAGCACTCCAACAATTCAATAACATTAACATTCATAACACAGCATAAAACGTCTGGTGGACAAAATGAGACAAACAAAAAAATATTTTCGCCCAATCTTTCTCCATTTTCAATCTTTTTTAAAAAAATGCTCCAGGGAGTCACTAAAGCGGCAGTAAAGTGCTGCATGCGGCTCAAGTGCCGCGGGTTGCTGACCCCCGCTCTGGATAATTTGTAACTGAGCAGTATGAAAAAATGCTTAGAGCTTAATTTTGACAGTATTGTAATGGTAGTTTGCAGTATTACACCAATACATACAACACTAGCTTTGAACACATTTGCATTATACCTTTACAAAGACATGTATACTGTATATTTCATAGAAGGTATTTATGGAAGTAGCTGTACTTACATGCGGTGTAGAAGTGGACTGCATCATTTGGAGAAGTACTTGTAGTATTTTTGAAAACATGCAAAAATGGCTTCATAATATTATGCAATTAAGATGTTTTTACAAATTTAACATGTCTGCACATGATGTAGACGTGTTTGCTGCATCATACTGATTTAATGTCTCTAATATTTTGGTTATCTTCTTTCTTCAAAATGGTCAAAAAAGGAGAAAAAATGCATACAGACAATATTATGATGTTAAGGTGTATGTGTCTGCAAAAAAATGAACACATGTCATATTCCACGTTTCGAAAGGTAGCCATGTGGTGTGGAGTAAGTGTGCTGCATCATACTGAGCAACGATGTCCAATGTTCTGGTTATTATTAAGCTGGTCAAAATATTAGAAAATAAACAAAACTGGCTTTACAATACATTGTACAATGTAGCTACAGTTTGCATGTGGCGTAGAAGTGTACTGCATCCCACTAAGCTACTAATTTGGTTATCTACATGATAGTCAAAATATTATAAAAAAATCCATAAAACTGGGTTTTAAAATATCATACGTTTAAGATGTATGTTTTACAAATATAAGGAACGTATGCCATATACCATGTTTCAAAATGTAGCTACAGTATGTGGCGTGTAAGTGTGCTGCATCATACTGAGCAATGTCTGTATCATTTTGGTTATCTTCGTGATGGTAAAAATATAAGAAAACCTACTAAACTGCCTTCACAGTATTTCAGTGTGTATTTAAGATAAATGCCTTCAAAAAAAATATTTATGTTTGTCATATAGTATTGCATGTGGTGCAGAAGTGTGCTGCATCTTACCTAACTAATAATTTGGTTATCTTCATGATGGTAAACTTTTTAAAAACATTCATATATACAACAATTTGTATTTAAAATGTATGCCTTTTAGAATATAACATACTGTATGATTGTCATATACCATGTTTTTAGAAATGTAGCAATAACTTGCATGTGGTGTGGAAGTGTACTGCATCCCACTGAGCTAATATTTTGGTTATCTGCATGATGGTCAAAATATTAGAAAATATCCATAAAACTGGCTTCACAATATCATGCGTTTAAAATGTATGTTTTACAAATATAAAGAATGTATGCCACATACCATGTTTCAAAATGTAGCTACAGCATGTGGCGTGGAAGTGTGCTGCATCATACTTAGAAATGTCTGTGATATTTTGGTTATCTTCAAGATGGTACAAATATTAGAAAATCTACTAAACTGCCTTCACATTTAAGTTGTATGCCTTTACAAAAATAATTAGTTTGTCATATAGTATATCAATGTAGCTATAGTTTGCATGTGGTGTAGAAGTGTGCTGCATCTTACTGAACTAATGTTTTGGTTATCTTCATGATGGGATACTTTTTAAAAAAACATGCACGTATACAAAATTTTGCCTTTAAAATGTATGCCTTTCAAGAATATAACGTACTCTATGTTTGTCGTATACCATGTTTAGAAATGTAACAACGACTTGCATGTGGTGTGGAAGTGTGCTGCATCATAGTGCATGAGCGGTGTCTCTTAATACTTGGATTACCTCGTCAAAAAGGTCAACATATTATGCAAACAGCCACAATAATGACCATATTGTGGGATTAAGCCATTAATACAGCTTGGGGCGGTATAGCTCGGTTGGTAGAGTGGCCGTGCCAGCAACTTGATGGTTGCAAGTTCGATTCCCGCTTCCGCTATCCTAGTCACTGCTGTTGTGTCCTTGGGCAAGACACTTTACCCACGTGCTCCCAGTGCCACCCACACTGGTTTAAATGTAACTTAGATATTGGGTTTCACAATGTAAGGCGCTTTGAGTAACTAGAGAAAAGCGCTATATAAATATAATTCACTCACACACATTTATTTGATGCTGTCGCTGTACCTAATTTTGTGGCCCGTGATGACATTCTATTCATCTGAGGCAAACGTGCGGGTGTGTTAGGGTCAAGTGCGTGACCCCCCCCGGCATGTTATATAACACATCCTTCCAACCCGCTCCACCTGTCCTCAGCACCTCGGCGCGAGGAGCAGAGAAAAGTGGTCACGCTAACGTGCTCACCAAAACAATCCGTGTCCACCGCTGATGTCCTATAACAGAACCTCGCCTGTAAGCTTTCTATAATCCACCATTTGTGATTGAATTACCCGCCTTTTCAATTGAATGAAATGTCGTAGCGCCGTGGAGCTTGTTCCGGAATATTACTTTCATGGCTTAAAGGGAAATGAAGGAAAAACAATTGGCCCAATTCTTTCTTTTCTTTGTTATGCACGTGGACAACAAGCACTGAGCAGTGACAGTTGGATGCTGTGTGTGTTGTGCAGGTTATGACGGAGTGCAGCTGAACATGGAGCTTTTCTGGATTTTGTTGTTTTCTAGCGTCTATCCGCTTGCTCGCTGCCAAGGAGTTTACGGTAAGAAGGACAACTTGTTATCATCATACAGTACATCAGTGCATCAGTTTGTTGTTTACCACTTTACTTAAAAGCTGTAAAGGTTGCTTTTGGGAGATCAGCAGTATTAATACATTTTTAGGGGGAAAAAGTGTGTACAGTGGTGACTTTATTAGTTCCGCCCCATACAGTGGAAATAATGCAGAGCAAAACTGCAGCCATCATGGAACCTTTTTTTAACATAACAGTCATGCAAGTGTAAAAATAAGCCAACCCTGGTTCATTTTAAGACATAACTGAAAGGACAGAGTTGGTCTTTTGTGTTGTTGTTTCTGTTTTTAACTCTATTTACGCTTTCATGCTTTTGCTTTCTCAACTTCCTGTGTTTGACGGAGCTCCCGACTCTTCATTTGTAGCGCTTTAAAGCACAGAGGCAGTCAATTAGCTTTGCTTTGGCACACCATGTTGTATCTCCAGTTGCTGGTCCTTATAACACATTTTTTCACTCTTTCCTCCATTTCATATCACTGTCTTTCATGCTGAGTTAGACTTTTCTATGCTACTTTTCCCTCTCAATTATTTTCTACTTGGTACACAGGAAATTCTTTGCCACTTGCCAAGATTAAAAAAAATAAAATTCCTAGAAATTTCCACAGTTTTAAGAGTTATTTACTTATTTTTTGTCTTTGACTAATCTTGATTTTAGCATGAATTATATTTTTTCTATTCTAGTTTCGGAATGTTAAACTTGAGAAAATAACTAATCAAATTTGATAATTGGTTTCCCGCACATAGAAAATCTTGTTTAGAGATTCTGCCAAATTTAAGAAATACAAGTTGAATATTGCTTGTTTTCAGACAAAAATATTTATTTATAGATTAGTCCTACTAATTTGTAGATATAAAAATCTTGATATAGGATGTCTTCTCAAGTAAAATTATTTGTCCATGCAGCTATTAAAATTCACATATATTTTTGTATGTTTTTCCTATGAAATAAAAACGACATGTGACAATAACTTTTAAGCTGACTTATGATTAATTTAATATGTTTAAACGTATAAATGTTGTTACAATGTTGTCACACCAGGAGATGGATTATTTTTGCTTCTTCGATGCAAGGAGAATATGGGACGAGCCAGACCTGACTGTGAGTACATGGTTGTTTATTAGGAATACTAAATACAAAAATAAACACACTAAGGGCGCTCACAAAGAGGTACAAAACTTGGCTACAAAAATACAAACAGGAAAACAAAACAACTGCTCGATGGCATGAAAGACAATGAACTGAACTTAAACTTGCACTGTGGCAGAACTATGAATAACTAACACAAAAACACTTACTGTGACTGGTACAAGGGGCATGGATAGCAAGGTAATTGAGGGTGCGTGAAGGCATGAGGGCATGAGGCAGAATGCAAAAATCCCAGAACGATCAACAGAAAGCAAGTGACATAAATAGTGGCCGTGGTAACTAGAAACAGGTGTGAGAGGCTGATGATCGGGGCGTGACTAGGGGAAACTAATGAGTAGCTATGGTAACAAAAACAAACCAGGAAGTGAAAAGACAGAACCAAATGTCCAAAAAAGCTAACCGAACATGACCAAAACAAAACATGATCCATAGGTGTGACAAATGTTGGATAATCGTGTTAAACAATGCACACGTGTGAAATCATGAGGTTCATGCAAACATTTTTGCATAGCCGGAATACAGAGTTTTGGAGTCCCTTTTTAACAGTGGACCATTTGTGATGTCCCATATTGACGTACTTGTGTGGGCATCCTGGTACATTCTGCCATCCAACTTCCTACTGTTGCCTGCTGTGTTAAGGAGAATATATACTCTTGCATAAGCAACACAGCTTTGCTCCTCCCCCTGTGTACCCACTGCCTAACCCCCTTAAATCCCCAAAAAAGAAAAAAAATAACAAAAACCTTTGCTTCATATCAGCAGCGATGCGGACCACAGAGCAGACGTACTTGAAATGCACACATTTTTATATGAGATAAAGCAACAGTGATTAAACATTTGAATGCAAATGGAAATTATGTACTTATTATGTACTCTAAAAGTAATTACTGAATGTGTCGTTTTTTAGCTTCTCGTGTTATTGTGTTCAGAAGAAGTCACACAAATGACACTCTTTTTTACTTTTACTGCTAATCTTGTGCTAACAACAGGTTCAAGTCCGACACATATTCTTTACACACACTTCCCTCTTCTCCGTCAATAACTTTTCAGGCATGGTATGTTCACGAACAAAGGACATTTAAACTTTAATAACACATGAACACAAACACTAACACCAGAAGGTTGTTGCAATAGTTAACAGTTTTTTTCTAATTTTCAAATACATAGCTCTCTCGTGTCCCATGACCTGATCAGTGGAATAGCGTTGCAAATTCAGCCTTCCCGGTAAGGTTTATTCAGGTGTATTGGATAGAAGGCTTCGCCGGATAATCGAACCTCGGATTCAGGAGGAACAGTGTGGTTTTCGTCCTGGTCGTGGAACTGTGGACCACCTCTATACTCTCGGCAGGGTTCTTGAGGGTGCATGGGAGTTTGCCCAACCAGTCTACATGTGCTTTGTGGACTTGGAGAAGGCATTCGACCGTGTCCCTCGGGAAGTCCTGTGGGGAGTGCTCAGAGAGTATGGGGTACTGGACTGTCTTATTGTGGCAGTCCGCTCCCTGTATGATCAGTGTCAGAGCTTGGTCCGCATTGCTGGCAGTAAGTCGGACACGTTTCCAGTGAGGGTTGGACTCCGCCAAGGCTGTCCTTTGTCACCGATTCTGTTCATAACTTTTATGGACAGAATTTCTAGGCGCAGCCAAGCATTTGAGGGGATCCAGTTTGGTGGCCACGGGATTAGGTCTTTGCTTTTTGCAGATGATGTAGTCCTGATGGCTTCATCTGGCCGGGATCTTCAGCTCTCACTGGATCGGTTCGCAGCCGAGTGTGAAGCGACCGGAATGAGAATCAGCACCTCCAAATCCGAGTCCATGGTTCTCGCCTGGAAAAGGGTGGAGTGCCATCTCCGGGTTGGGGAGGAGACCCTGTCCCAAGTGGAGGAGTTCAAGTACGTAGGAGTCTTGTTCACAAGTGGGGGAAGAGTGGATCTTGAGATCGACAGGCGGATCGGTGCGGCGTCTTCAGTAATGCGGACGTTGTATCGATCCGTTGTGGTGAAGAAGGAGCTGAGCCGGAAGGCAAAGCTCTCAATTTACCGGTCGATCTACGTTCCCGTCCTCACCTATGGTCATGAGCTTTGGGTCATGACCGAAAGGATAAGATCACGGGTACAAGCGGCCGAAATTAGTTTCCTCCGCCGGGTGGCGGGGCTCTCCCTTAGAGATAAGGTGAGAAGCTCTGCCATCCGGGAGGAGCTCAAAGTAAAGCCGCTGCTCCTTCACATCGAGAGGAGCCAGATGAGGTGGTTCGTGCATCTGGTCAGGACGTCACCCGAACGCCTCCCTAGGGAGGTGTTTAGGGCACGTCCAGCTGGTAGGAGGCCACGGGGAAGACCCAGGACACGTTGGGAAGACTATGTCTCCCGGCTGGCCTGGGAACGCCTCGGGATCCCCCGGGAAGAGCTAGACGAAGTGGCTGGGGAGAGGGAAGTCTGGGCTTCCCTGCTTAGGCTGTGCCCCCGCGACCCGACCTCGGATAAGCGGAAAATGATGGATGGATGGATGGATTCACCTGTTTCTTTTCGCCACTCGTTCTGGAGTCTTACAGTCCATCTTCACGTCTTTCCCTCTGGTTTATGAGTAAAACGTCCATCAATTGCAAGCTACGTGATGCAAGGAAATATTTCTGTCGTTTTTCCTTCCGGTTTCTTACCCTCACACCATCTCTATTTCCTACAAAATACATATTTCGGTGTTTAGTCCTTCACAACATTTTACCTGAGATGGTTCAGTCAACATAGAATAAATTTACACAACAGGCCAAAGTGGCCAAAATAGTTTTTTTTTCAGATCTTATTTTTTCAAGCTGACTGTTTTACATTGCAAGCAAAATGGGATTTTTGGGCCCCAATGTGGCCCCGTTGTGGCTCCTGTCAGGTTCAAACGTTGATGACATCTATTAACTTCTATTTTATTTTGTAGTAGTAGCGACTTCCTCCCGGTCATCTTCCTTTGTTTTCACTTTATCAAACTCTGCATGTGATGTCGAGGCCACATTGGGCCCACATTGGGGCCACGTAGGAGCCACATTGGGGCCACATTGGGGCCTCTGCACATTTACCCTGGAGTCTGATAAAAATCACATTTTACTTTCAGTGCAAACAGTCAGCTGGAAAACAAAAATCAATTGGCCTGCAGTGTAAACGAAGTCTAAATGTTAGTATGTTATAAATATTTTTTGCAATCATGTTTTATATTTCAACATGGATTGAAATAACTGATGACCGGCGCCTTGTAGAAGTGTACTACTTCCTGCTGCGACTCGACCACGTGTTGATGCAAGCACACACGAGCGGCTCCGTCACCTTTGCTCCTTCCGATGAAGATGTTTGAAGCGATGTGGCAGCTGTGGAAAACAAAGTCTGTTTCGTCACGGCCTTGTCATGAGCCATGGCGGAGAAGCGCTGACAATCTGTTGTTGACTAAGCGGCGAAGGTGAACAAGCAAGATTGATGGATCCAATGACTTTTGACCCTCAGCTGTCTCCGGCACCTTCAGTATGTTTAAGGTTAGGTACGATATTTGATGAACCTCCAACCATGGATCTTCTTCAGCTTATCCGTGGTTGGGTCGCGGGGGCAGCAGCCTAAGCATGGAAGCCCAGACTTCCCTTTCCCCAGCCACTTCGTCCAGCTCCTCCCGGGGGATCTTGAGGTGTTTCCAGGCCAGCTGGGAGAGATAGTCCTCCCAACTTGTCCTGGATCTTCCCCGTGGCATCCTACCGGTCGGACGTGCCCCAAACACCTCCCTAGGGAGGCGTTCGGGTGGCATCCTGACCAGATGCCCGAACCACCTCATCTGGCTCCTCTCGATGTGGAGGAGCAGCGGCTTTACTTTGAGCTGCTTCCGGAACCTTTAAACATTAATTGATGTGTTATACTGCTGTGACCTTTGACCTTTTGTCTTAGTCATAATACATAAGATTTTGCTGACATCAGCTTTAGCTTGTTGGATAACATTGTTGCTATTAGGGGTGTTAAAACATATGACTTCACATCCAAAGTGTCATTCATAATTTTTATGAATGATTTTTTTCTGTATTTTAAACACCAGTATTTATCTATTATGCATCTTTTTCATGTAATTATTTTTAAGAATCCATTTTTGAAAATATGTTTTTAGGCCATTTGCACATCAGCACTAAAGAGAAACTTTTGCACTATGTAACATGTTTCAAACAGGTTTCATTATACATTTTCATTTCAAATAAATTATTGCGAGAATCGGTTTGATAAACACACTTACTGTAAATGAATGGAAACATAATGCTAGAACGTTCTAATCCTATTTTTTACTACACATGTGTTTTTAAGTAAAAATAATTGTGCAGGAACTGTGACTGTCAAAGTGTATCAACTTGTCAGAATACCTACTCAGACGTCTTCTGTCCAGGTTGTAGGCATGATTTATGATCTACAGTTAGGTCCGCTGTAAGCAGACTTTTATTTATGTTTATTTAATATTTAGAATGCATAAAAAAAAATCCATCCATCATCATGTCTTTCATTAAGGACACTTAATACGTATGTCTCGCTTGTTTGCCAATTTGTGCTTTGCTGTTGTGTAGCTGCTAGCTTCTAGTGACCTATAGCCTCCGATGTTTACCTTTTGTAAATGACTAAATCACTAAAATACATTACAACACCAACCTTGTGTGCTTTCTTTCTTTTTTTAGTTTATTTCTAACATGAACACACTCACAGCCTATTACATTACACAATTTCATATAATTTCTCTTTAATTCACGTGCGAAAAGCAGTAGGAACATGCAAAACTTATTTAATCATACCTTTTTCCAACTTCAGAGTGTATACAAATACATACGTTAATTTACTGACTTCTTTTTGTAGCACAATTACATTAGTGAATGATTAATACAGCAGTTATTGTAATAGATAAGTCACTCATGATAAACATACTGAGATGAAGAAAATCCTATTTTAAATAAAGTTTAAGGATTTCTCACAATTCTTCTTCTTTGTACTTTGTAAGCACTATTAATTTGAACAACCTCTTAAACTGGATCATATCAGTACATTGTTTAACTTCTTTGCTTAATCCATTCCATAATTGAATTCCACATACAGATATGCTAAAGGTTTTTAGTGTTGTACGAGCATACACATGTTTTGAGTTAGATTTTCCTTTGAGGTTATATTTCTCCTTTTTTACCATGTATTGATTTATGTGGACCCCGACTTAAACAAGTTGAAAAACTTATTCGGGTGTTACCATTTCGTGGTCAATTGTACGGAATATGTACTGAACTGTGCAATCTACTAATAAAAGTTTCAATCAATCAATCAATCAATCAATCAATCAATCAATCAATCAATCAATCAATCAATCAATCAATCAATCAATCCTCTTTTGTTGCGAAGAATTGTTATACCTTCCTAGGTAACAGGTTATAGTTTGCTTTGAACATTATTTTAGCTGTTTGCAATTTTTGGAGGATATTTGAATGTTAACTGGCTGTCCAGCTTTGCACATTTAGCTCGCTGCAGAACTGCCTGTACCGGAGTTCATAGTGGAGATTCTAGATGCACGGGTACGTTTTTTTTCCTGCGGATATTGGACCGATATCTAATATCATAATTGGATCGGGACACCCCTAGTTCTTGCTGTGATAAAGTTCAACAATGCTTAAAAACTTTGGTCACTTGCAGTAATGTACTACTTCATTGTGCCATATCATTTTTCATATTTTAATTTTAATTTCAATTGTTTTTTGGGGTTTTTTGTCCTGTCCAGCTACTCAGGCAAACTACTTAGTTGATGTAGATGCCCATATCGGCTGTAATCATTTATCTTACAAAAGAGAAGTGTGGGTTTGCTTCTCATGTTGCTTTATTTGTATTTAACTTTTTAAAATGGATTTATATTATTATTTGGTGCAGCCGGGCCGTAGCAGGAGGGGATAGAAAGAGAAAAAAAGGAACACAGAGGGGGAAATTGTGGGGACAAGAGGGGGATAAGACCGAGAGAGACAAAAACAACAGCAAACACAATAATAACAATAACAACAACAATAGAACAACATCAGCAAATATGATATGTACAAATATGATTTTAAAAGTGATAGCAAAGAAGCAGTTAGTGAAGTAAATATTTATAATACAGAAATGACAATGAACATTATTACATTACAAATGAAGCAATACAAATACCAATAGAAATAGCACTATTGATAATGAATAATAACAATACTTACCTATATTATCAACAATACAATTGTTTCAAATGCAACAATACATACAGTATATGTAATGATAACGAAAATACAAAAGAAAGCAGATAAATGGAGGGGAAGAAAGAGAAGCCAACTATATTAATCTTGTAGTTTGTTATAGTAACAATACAATACATTATCGTAAAAATATGGCACAACCTTGTGCCACATTATAAGACTCTGTGACGGTAGCAAAGTACCACACAGCCACATTTCCCAGCTGAACTGTAAGTGAAGGTACTTAGACTATTTTTAAAGGCCTACTGAAATGAGATTTTCTTATTTAAACGAGGATAGCAGGTCCATTCTATGTGTCATACTTGATCATTTTGCGATATTGCCATATTTTTGCTGAAAGGATTTAGTAGAGAACATCGACGATAAAGTTCGCAACTTTTGGTGCTGATAAAAAAGCCTTGTCTTTACCGGAAGTCACAGACGATGACGTCACAAGGGTGAGGGCTCCTCACGTCCTCACATTGTTTTTAATGGGAGCCTCCAGCAGCAAGAGCTATTCGGACCGAGAAAACGTCCATTTCCCCTTTAATTTGAGCGAGGATGAAAGATTTGTGGATGATGATATTGATAGTGAAGGACTAGAAAAAAAAAAAAGGCGATTGCATTGGGACGGATTTAGATGTTTTTAGTCACATTTACTAGGATAATTCTGGGAAATCCCTTATCTTTCTATTGTGTCGCTAGTGTTTTAGTGAGATTAAATAGTACCTGATAGTCGGAGGGGTGTGTCCACGGGTGTCTTGAGGCCACTCTCTGAGGGAAGTCGACGGCAGATACAAGGATTGCACAAACTCCACAGATCTCCGGTAAGAGGCGACTTTTTAACACAGTTTTCTCACTGAAACCTGCCGGTTGACAAGTGGTCGGGAACCATGTTCGCTTGACCGCTCTGATCCATAGTAAAGCTTCACCTTTGGGAATTTTAAACAAGGAATCACTGTGTGTTTGTGTGGCTAAAGGCTAAAGCTTCCCAACTCCATCTTTCTACTTTGACTTCTCCATTATTAATTGAACAAATTGCAAAAGATTCAGCAACACATATGTCCAGAATACTGTTCAATTGCGCGATGAAAAGAGACGACTTTTAGCCGCAAATAGTGCTGCGCTAATATTTCCTGACAGTCCGTGACGTCACGCGCACGCGTCTTCATTCCGCGACGTTTTCAACAAGAAACTCTGCGGGAAATTTAAAATTGCAATTTAGTAAACTAAACCGACCGTATTGGCATGTGTTGCAATGTTAATATTTCATCATTGATATAAAAACTATCAGACTGCGTGGTTGGTAGTAGTGGGTTTCAGTAGGCCTTTAAGGTAGAATGTCTGAGAAACATTCTTGGTCTTTTGTATATCGTTTCTTTACCACGTTGACCATTTTTGTCCAGCTTGGCTAAAATTGCAGTTTCTTAGAAGCATGACAAGGTTTGATTTAGTGTTGGCGGCAAAGAGCGTGTGAGTGAAGTGTGGCCTCATGAGTTGTGTGGCACAGACACACACAGCGGGTCTAATCCTGCCTTAAAGCTGTTTCCGTGGGCCTTTTCAGTGTCTGAGTGCAGGGTGACTCACAACCATTGTGGGAACAATTGTGGGTCGCGTTCACAGGCTTCCTTGAGCGATGGTGGCGCCCCGACTGCGTGAACCTGTGACACGCCTGGTGTGGCAAAGGCATTAAGCGCGTGAGGAGGAAGATGTCTTCTCACCAGTCACCCAGAGACACAGCAAACAATTTGGCACGGGACTGTTTTTTTTCCTCTCTACACGTTGTAATTGTTTCACACTCGCTGCGGCCGACAGATGCGACCGCGCGTCCGTCGGGAGGAGAAGTGAGTAAGCGTGCCTGATTGATGTCGGCGTGTTCGATGGCTGTGAGCTTCATTTACTGTCGTCTTCTCTGGGGTAGAAAGTGGGGGCTTTGTCTGCGTCTATGTTTGTGTGCAGATGTTGAACACTGCTGTGTGTGCAACAGTTTGCTGGCTCAGCAGGGATTGTAGGATCGCCGCGTTCTGTCTTGCAATGACGTCTGCCACATAACATCAGTCAATCCCGTGGACACTGACGTGCAACACATATGCCGTACATACAGTCAAGATCAAAAGTTTACATACACTTGTATAGAACATAATGTCATGGCTGTCTTGAGTTTCCAATAATTTCTTCAACTCTTATTTTTTGCGGTAGAATGATTGGAGCACATACTTGTTGGTCATCACATCACATGGACAAATATACGACCTTCTGGAGGAAAGTTCTGTGGTCGGATGAAACAAAAATTGAGCTGTTTTGCTGCAATACCCAGCAATATGTTTGGAGGAGAAAAGATGAGGCCTTAATCCCAGGAACACCAAGCATGCCGTCAAGCATGGTGGGGGTAGTATTATGCTCTGGGCCTGTTTTGCTGCCAATGGAAGTGGTGCTTTATAGAGAGTAAATGGGACAATGAAAAAGTAGGATTACATTCAAATTCTTCAGAACAACCTAAAAATATCAGCCCGGAGGTTGGGTCTTGGGAGCAGTCGGGTGTTCCAACAGGAAAATGACCTCAAACACACGTCACAAGTGGTAAAGGAATGGCTAAATCAGGCTAGAGTTAAGGTTTTAGAACGGCCTTCCGAAAGTCCTGACTAAAACGTGTGGACAATGCTGAAGAAACGAGTCCATGTCAGAAAACTAACAAATTTAGCTTAACTGCACCAATTTTTTCAAGAGGAGTGGTAAAAAATTCAACTAGAAGCTTGCCAGAAGCTTGTGGATGGCTATCAAAAGCGCCTTATTGCAGTGAAACTTGCCAAGGGACATGTAACAAATATTAACATCGTATACTTTTGACCCAGCAGATTTGGTCACACTTTCAGTAGACCCATAATAAAACCATAAAAAACAACAACTTAATGAATGTTTTTTGTGACAAACAAGTATGTGCTCCAACCACTCTATCACAAAAAGATAAAAGTTGTAGAAATTACTGGAAACTCAAGACAGCCATGACATTATGTTCTGTACAAGTGTATGTAAACTTTTGACAATGACTGTACATGTGACGCTCCCGTGCTCAGGTCGCATTTATCCCACCAGAACGTCGTCAGACAGCGATGATCGTCATAATTATTCGCTACATACAAACCCCGTTTCCATATGAGTTGGGAAATTGTGTTAGATGTAAATATAAACGCAATACAATGATTTGCAAATAATTTTCAACCCATATTCAGTTGAATATGCTACAAAGACAACATATTTGATGTTCAAACTGATAAACATTTTTTTTGTTGTTGCAAATAATCATCAACTTTAGAATTTGATGCCAGCAACACGTGACAAAGAAGTTGGGAAAGGTGGCAATAAAAGCTGATAAAGTTGAGGATTACTCATCAAACACTTATATGGAACATCCCACAGGTGTGCAGGCTATTTGGGAACAGTTGAGTGCCATGATTGGGTATAAAAGCAGCTTCCATGTAATGCTAAGTAATTCACAAACAAGGATGGGGTGAGGGTCACCAATTTGTAAGCAAATTGTCGAACAGTTTTAGAAAAACATTTCTCAATGAGCTATTGCAAGGAATTTAGGGATTTTACCATCTACCTTCCGTAAAATAATCAAAAAGTTCAGAGAATCTGGAGAAATCACTGCACATAAGCGATGATATTACGGACTTTTGATTCCTCAGGATCAAAAAACAACACCGATGTGTAAATGATATCACCACATTGGCTCAGGAACACTTCATAAAACCACTGTCAGTCACTACAGTTGGTCGCTACATCTGTAAGTCCAAGTTAAAACTCTACTATGCAAAGCCAAACCCATTTATCAACAATATCCTGAAACGCCGCCGGCTTGGCTGGGCCCGAGCTCACCTAAGATGGACTAATGCAAAGTGGAAAGTTCTTCTGTGGTCTGACGAGTCCACATTTCAAATTATATTTGGAAACAGAGGACGTGGTGTCCTCGAGAACATCAATCAATCAATCAATCAATGTTTATTTATATAGCCCTAAATCACAAATGTCTCAAAGGACTGTACAAACCATTACGACTACGACATCCTCGGAAGAACCCACAAAAGGGCAAGGAAAACTCACACCCAGTGGGCAGGGAGAATTCACATACAGTGGGACGCCAGTGACAATGCTGACTATGAGAAACCTTGGAGAGGACCTCAGATGTGGGCAACCCCCCCCTCTAGGGGACCGAAAGCAATGGATGTCGAGCGGGTCTAACATGATACTGTGAAAGTTCAATCCATAGTGGCTCCAACACAGCCGCGAGAGTTCAGTTCAAAGCGGATCCAAGACAGCAGCGAGAGTCCCGTCCGCAGGAAATCATCCCAAGCGGAGGCGGATCAGCAGTGTAGAGATGTCCCCAACCGATACACAGGCTAGCGGTCCATCCTGGGTCTCGACTCTGGACAGCCAGTACTTCATCCATGGTCATCGGACCGGACCACCTCCATGAGGGAGGGGGGACATAGGAGAAAAAGAAAAGAAGCGGCAGATCAACTGGTCTAAAAAGGAAGTCTATTTAAAGGCTAGAGTATACAAATTAGTTTTAAGGTGAGACTAAAATGCTTCTACTGAGGTAGCATCTCGAACTGTTACCGGGAGGGCATTCCAGAGTACTGGAGCCCGAACGGAAAACGCTCTATAGCCCGCAGACTTTTTTTGGGCTTTAGGAATCACTAATAAGCCGGAATCTTTTGAACACAGATTTCTTGCCGGGACATATGGTACAATACAATCTGCAAGATAGGATGAAGCTAGACCGTGTAGTATTTTATAGGTAAGTAGTAAAACCTTAAAGTCACATCTTAAGTGCACATGAAGCCAGTGCAGGTGAGCCAGTATAGGCGTAATATGATCAAACTTTCTTGGTCTTGTCAAAAGTCTAGCAGCCGCATTTTGTACCAACTGTAATTTTTTAATGCTAGACATGGGGAGACCCGAAAATAATACGTTACAGTAATCGAGACGAGACGTAACAAACGCATGGATAATGATCTCAGCGTCTTTAGTGGACAAAATGGAGCGAATTTTTGCGATATTTCGGAGATGAAAGAAGGCCGTTTTAGTAACGCTTTTAATGTGTGACTCAAAGGAGAGAGTTGGGTCGAAGATAATACCCAGATTTTTTACCGAGTCACCTTGTTTTATTATTTGGTTGTCAAATGTTAAAGTTGTATTAT
Source organism: Nerophis ophidion (assembly GCF_033978795.1). Lineage (NCBI taxonomy): Eukaryota > Metazoa > Chordata > Actinopteri > Syngnathiformes > Syngnathidae > Nerophis > Nerophis ophidion. The sequence goes on along the minus strand of NC_084612.1, from coordinate 20,560,219 downwards.
TAAATAGAGGTCGGTGTCTAGCAGGACCGATAATCAGCATTTCCGTTTTTTTGGCGTTAAGTTGCAAAAAATTAGCGGACATCCATTGTTTAATTTCATTAAGACACGCTTCCAACTGACTACAGTCCGGCGTGTTGGTCAGCTTTAGGGGCATGTAGAGTTGGGTGTCATCTGAGAACAAAGAGGAAAATAACCATTCGGATTGTTGTAGGCGCAAAGTTCAAAAGCCAGCATCTGTGATGGTATGGGGGTGTAATAGTGCCTAAGGCATGGGTAACTTACACATCTGTGAAGGCACCATTAATGCTGAACGGTCCATACAGGTTTTGGAGCAACATATGTTGTCATCCAAGCAACGTTATCATGGACGCCCCTGCTTATTTCAGCAAGACAAGTGTTACAACAACGTGGCTTCGTAAAAAAAGAGTGCGGGTACTTTCCTGGCCCGTCTGCAGTCCAGACCTGTCTCCCATCAAAACTGTGTGGCGCATTATGAAACGTAAAATACAACAGCGGAAACCCCGGACTGTTGAACGACTGAAGCTCTAGATAAAAAAAGAATGGGAAAGAATTCCACTTTCAAAGCTTCAACAATTAGTTTCCTCAGTTCCCAAATGTTTATTGAGTGTTGTTAAAAGAAAATGTGATGTAACACAGTGGTGAACATGCCCTTTCCCAACTACTTTGGCAGGTGTTGCAGCCATGAAATTCTAAGTTAATGATTATTTGCAAAAAAAAAAGTTTATGAGTTTGAACATCAAATATCTTGTCTTTGTAGTGAATTCAACTGAATATGGGTTGAAAAGGATTTGCAAAACATTGTATTCCGTTTATATTTACATCTAACACAATTTCCCAACTCATATGGTAACGGGGTTTGTAAGAAAGTGCCTTAATTTTAACTTATAGGATTCTTGACAATGCACCTTCCTTCGTGTGTACAAAGCACTTCGAAGAGTCCTGCTTCAGAAACCAGTATAAAGATGGATTTTCCAATAAACTACTTTTACTGGCAGGCTTGGGGACTACTTTTTATGGCAATGGACGTGACATGAAATGGTAAGTAACAACAAGTAGGTTAGGAATGTGTTAAAGATACTCAAGCAATGTTAGCTCGATTTGTTTTGTAGCTAGCTTAGCCTTCTAATGTAAGACAACTACATTATCGTCCTGATTGATTGATTGATTGAAACTTTTATTAGTAGATTGCACAGTACAGTACATATTTCGTACAATTGACCATAGATGGTAACACCCGAATAAGTTTTTCAACTCGTTAAATAATTCATGGTAAAATAAATATATATTGATATTCTTAAAAAATACTTCTAATTGGATCAGTGTCTCTTGTGTTTGCTTTTGGATGAGTAATTTTTTAAATCCGTCATTACGTTTGCGATTTTGCTAATGGCGCAGTTGATTAACCTCTGTTGTTTACAACTCAGAGCAGCCGAGTTATTTACATTTTCTAAAATAGAAAAGCATTTGATTGTCAATACACGCATGTATACATCTAGGATCTCGCATTAGAAACACTCGGTAGAAGTTTAACATTAGTCAGCGTGTAGTTCCAGACTTGTGCGTCAGCATAGCTTTTTTCCTCGCTTTCTACCACACGCATCGCCTCCATCCTTGTTGCCGACAATAAAACAAGGGGAGCCGCTGATATTGCTATATCATCTAGGGATGTTGTGTTGTGGTGAAAGTCACTCAAAATAGATCATTTGTGACCGCCACTGACAACCAAAGTGCACAACAAAAGCCAACAAGCTAAAAAACTACAAAACATTTCTGCCGGGCGGGGGCGAACGCTTACTGAACCTTTTTAAACGGAGAAAAAGAACGGCTTGAAAATAGGTCCGTATAATAAAATCTATGCCCGTCTTTCACCAAAGAACCACCATTACATGTTACATAGACCACAAGGAAGTATTTTAAATGTCGGAAAAAAAATCATGATATGACCCTCTTGTGGTTGGAGTGTCCGCCCTGAGATCGGTAGATCGTGAGTTCAAACCCTGGCCAAAGACTAAAAAAATGGGACCCGTTACCTCCCTGCTTGGCACTCAGCATCAAGGGTTGGAATTGGGGGTTAAATCACCAAAACGATTCCCGGGCGCGGCCACTGCTGTTGCTCACTGCTCCCCTCACCTCCCAGGGGGTGATCAAGGGTGATGGGTCAAATGCAAAGTATATTTTCACCACACCTAGTCTGTGTGTGACAATCATTAGTACTTTAACTTTAACTTTAAAGTTACACAAAGGCTGAAGAGGAATAACTACATCAGGGTTCACCAACCTTTTTGAAACCAAGAGCTACTTCTTGGGTACTGATTAATGCGAAGGGCTACCAGTTTGATACACACTTAACTAAATTGGCAGAAATAGCCAATTTGTTCAAATTACCTTTAATAAATAAATCTATATATATATGAAGAATTGGGTATTTCTGTCTGTCATTCCTTTTACGGACGTTTTCTTGTAGAGAATAAATGATGAAAAAAACACTTAATGAAGGATTTAAAAGAGGAGAAAACAGGAAAAAAATGAAAATAAAATTTTGAAACATAGTTTATCTTCAATTTCGACTCTTTAAAATTAAAAATTCGACCGAAAAAAAGAAGAGATAAACTAGCTAATTCGAATCTTTTTGAAAAAATTAAAAAAAGAATTTATGGAACATCATTAGTAATTTTTCCTGTTTAAGATTAATTTAAAACTTTTTTTACATGTTTTAAATAGGTTAAAATCCAATCTGCACTTTGTTAGAATATATAACAAATCGGACCAAGCTATATTTCTAACAAAGACATCATTATTTCTTCTAGATTTTCCAGAACAAAAATTTTAAAAGAAATTCAAAAGACTTAGAAATAAGATTTAAATTTGATTTTACAGATTTTCTAGATTTGCCAGAATATTTTTTGGGAATTTTAATCATAAGTTTGAAGAAATATTTCACAAATATTCTTCGTCGAAAAAACAGAAGCTAAAATGAAGGATTACTTTTAAATGTATTTATTATTATCTACAAAAAAAAAAAAAAAATCCTACAATAATTTTTAAGGTTAGATTTTTTCTCAAAAATTGTCTTTCTGAAAGTTGTAAGAAGCAAAGTAAAAAAATGAATGAATTTATTTAAACAAGTGAAGACCAAGTCTTTCAAATATTTTCTTGGATTTTCATATTCTATTTGAGTTTTGTCCCTCTTAGAATTAAAAATGTCGAGCAAAGCGAGACCAGCTTGCTAGTAAATACATACAATTTGAAAAATAGAGGCAGCTCACTGGTAAGTGCTGCTATTTGCGCTATTTTTAGAACAGGCCAGCGGGCGACTCATCTGGTCCTTATGGGCTACCTGGTGCCCGAGGGCGACTCATCTGGTCCTTACGGGCTACCTGGTGCCCACGGGCACCGCGTTGGTGACCCCTGAACTACATTATTGACCCGAATATTAGACAACCCTGAAGAAACACCACCTGTTGGATTGCATGTAGGAATCTCTAGACACCCCCATACAAAACAACAAAAAAACATGTCATCTTCGGGGGGAAAACATATCGTCTTAATATTCTGGTCTGTACCTTATATGAAACTTGCGGTATCTTTGGGGTCAAAGGTCGAACGGCACGTTGAGTTTCCTCACTGCCAATTAGTGATAACCACGCTCTTGTCACCTTGGTTCCAGAATGATATCCATCTCCACATTGGTCCTACCCTTGCTCGCCTGCGTATTTCCACATTTATTAGACATTTTGCACCGTCCATTTAATCTGGATAGAACGTAATCCCGTGCATTACACGCGTGAAGTGACACTCACAGGCGCTAACTCTCAATTTATTGAAGGATTAGAGGAGGTTCGCTAAACTTCAAGACTCTCTCGCTCTTGCAGGAAGTGACTCTTTAACAGCTCCGACACACACACACTCACACACGCACACGCACACACAGTGTCGCTACATCTTTGCATGGTGCTGCATCATACTGAGGGAAGCAGCCCTCTCCATAGATAGATTTGGTTATGATGCTTGCAATCATAAGCATGGAATGCTTGTGACAGCCAACTTCCAAGTGGCACATGAGTGTGGCACTCTTAGCTCCTCCGAGCATGCCCGTGTAAATCCACTGACCTAAAAAAGACATCTCTCCAGGTTTTTTCCCTCGCCGGGCGACTCGCTCCCTTGCGATGTTATCTCCACGCATCCACACCATCAGCACTTTTTTGTTGCCTTCTCTTTTCATGTCCGTTGCCGCCGAGTTTGTTTGGGATGCTGAATATTGGCCTTTTCTAATAAGCATCCATAATTTATCCATGGCTCTGAGGTAGAAAAGAAAGTAAGGAAGGAAGGAAGGAAGGGGATAAGGAGATAGGATGAGACTGAAGCATTAAGCTTGAGATGATGCAAATTTTTTGCACTTTCTTAACACACACACACTTGTTCAAATTGCATCCTGTACCTGAATGCCATCTTTTCTGTCTGCGCTTGTCAAATCCCGAGGATTTGACAAGCGCGGCCTGTTCAAAACAAGACTGATTGAAAAGATGGATAAACTATGAATAATTTACCCCGAATGTCAATGACATGTTTTATGTTGTCGACTATCTTGCTTCTTGCAAAAAACCCAAAAACATGCGCTTGTTGTTTTATTAACACCCACTTTTCATAGTCCAATTCAGAATCCACAAGCTGTGCAGATGATATCAGTAAAAAAACAAAACATTTTGATTATATAATAATGAGTCATATCTTAAAATATAAAATGTATTACTGCACCGTATTTTTCAGAGTATAAGTCGCTCCGGAGTATAAGTCACACCTGCCGAAAATGCATAATAAAGAAGGGAAAAAACATATATAAGTCACACTGGAGTATAAGTCGCAATTTTTGGAGACATTTTTTTGATAAAACCCAACACCATGAATAGACATTTGGAAGGCAATTTAAATTAAATAAAGAATAGTGAACAACACGCTGAATAAGTGTAGGTTATATGACGCATAAATAACCAACTGAGAAGGTGCCTGGTATGTTAACGTAACATATTATGGTAAGAGTCATTCAAATAACTATAACATATAGAACATGCTATACGTTTACCAAACAATCTGTCACTCCTAATCGCTAAATCCCATGAAATCTTATACGTCTAGTCTCTTACGTGAATGAGCTAAATACTATTATTTGATATTTTAAGGTAATGTGTTAATAATTTCACACTTAAGTCGCTCCTGAGTATTAGTCGCACCCCCAGCCAAACTATGAAAAAACTGCGACTTATAGTCCGAAAAATACGGTATATATGATTTTGTTTTAACTAATATATTACCTTAAAGGCCTACTGAAATTAGATTTTCTTATTTAAACGGGGATAGCAGGTTCATTCTATGTGTCATACTTGATCATTAGGCGATTTTGCCATATTTTTGCTGAAAGGATTTAGTATCGACGATAAAGTTCGCAACTTTTGGTCGCTAATAAAAAACCTTGCCTGTACCGGAAGTAGCAGACGATGATGTCACCGGTGTGAGGACGCCTCACATCCTAGCATTGTTTATAATGTGAGCCTCCAGCAGCAAGAGCTATTCGGACCGAGAAAGCAACAATTTCCCCATTAATTTGAGCAAGGATGAAAGATTCGTGGATAAAGAAATTTAGAGTGAAGGACAAGAAAAAAAAAAGACGATTGCATTGGGAGCGATTCAGATGTTTTTAGACACATTTACTAGGATAATTCTGGGAAATTCCTTATCATTCTATTGTGTTGCTAATGTTTTAGTGAGTTAAATAGTACCTGATAGTCGGAGGGGTGTGTCCACGGGTGTCTTGACGCCAGAGTCTCTGAGAGAAGTCACAAAACTGCAGCAGGACAGAATCTCCGCTGATCCGGTAAAAGGCGACTTTTTACCACAATTTTCTCACCGAAACCTGCCGGTTGGTCGGGAACCATGTTCGCTTGACCGCTCTGATCCATAGTAAAGCTTCAATTCCGGGGATTTTAAACAAGGAAACACCGTGTGTTTGTGTGGCTTAAGGCTAAAGCTTCCCAACTCCATCTTTCTACTTTGACTTCTCCATTATTAATTGAACAAATTGCAAAAGATTCAGCAACACAGATGTCCAAAATACTGTGTAATTGCGCGATGAAAAGAGACGAGTTTTAGTCGCAAGTGGTGCTGGGTTAATATGTCCCCTCCAACCGATAACATCAGAAACACGCATCCCGCGACGTTTTCATCAGGAAACTCCGCGGGAAATTTAAAATTGTAATTTAGTAAACTAAAAAGGCCGTATTGGCATGTGTTGCAATGTTAATATTTCATCATTGATATATAAACTATCAGACTGCGTGGTCGGTAGTAGTGGGTTTCAGTAGGCCTTTAAAATATGTCTTTTTCTTCATTCTGGTGAAAAATGGCTACAATGAGGTTGTCAAACTTATGAGATGCAATGTAATTTCAAGCCACTGTGACTGTCTCTATTAAAGGCCTACTGAAACCCACTACTACCCACCACACAGTCTGATAGTTTATATATCAATGATGAAATATTAACATTGCAACACATGCCAATACGGCCTTTTTAGTTTACTAAATTACAGTTTTAAATTTCCCGGGAGTTTCGTCTTCAAAACGTTGTGTAATGATGCTGTGTACGCAAGACGTCACAGGTTTTTAGGAAGTATGTGCGCTGCGCACACGCACAACTAAATGGCGTCTGCTTTAACGGCATAATTATACAGTTTTTTGGACATCTGTGTGGCTGAATCTTTTGCAATTTGTTCAATTAATATTGGAGAAGTCACAGTCGAAAGATGGAGTTGGGAAGCTTTAGCCTTTAGCCACACAAACACACGGTGATTCCTTGTTTAAAATTCCTGGAGGTGAAACTTTCCTATGGATCACAGCGCGGTCAAGAGAACATGGATCCCGACTACATGTCAACCAGCAGGTTTCGGTGAGAAAATTGTGGTTAAAAAGTCAGTTCTTACCGGAGAAAAGCTGAGCTTATGACGTCCATAGGTGCCGTCGACTCCCCTGAGACACCCGTGGAGACACCCTTCCGACTATCAAGTAATATTAAACTCACTAAAACACTAGCAACGCATTAGAAAGATAAGGGATTTCCCAGAATTAACCTAGTAAATGTGTCTTAAAACATCGGAATCCGTCCCAATGCCATCGCGTTTTTTTTTTTTCTAGTCCGTCGCTATCAATATCCTCAAACACAAATCTTTCATCCTCGCTCAAATTAATGGGGAAATTGTCGTTTTCTCGGTCCGAATAGCACTTTTTGTTGGAGGCTCCCATTAAAAACAATGTGAAGATGTGAGGAGCCATCAACATGTGACGTCATCGCCTGCGACTTCCGGTAGAGGCAGGGCTTTTCTCTTAGCACCGAAAGTTGCAAACTTTATTGTGGATGTTCTCTACTAATTCCTCTCAGCAAAAATATGGCAATATCGCGAAAATTATCAAGTATGACACATAGAATGGACCTGCTATCCCCGTTTGAATAAGAAAATCTCATTTCAGTTGGCCTTTAATGGATGTGATGGTGATAGAAATGATAAGTGATAATAATAATATTGCTACATGTTGTTTGTTGTTCTTTAATGTTTTTTAATCACTATTAATAATGTCATTATTATTATTGCTATTGATACTGTTGTTGTGATTATTAATATTTTTAGTTTTTCTGTTTTTTTATTATTGTATTTAGTAAATATTATATTTATATGTCTTCTCAATTGCTTTGTAAAATGTCATCCTAAGTATTTTAAAACAAACATTGAGTTGGAGTTGCTCAAGTTTTTTTTTAAATAGATTAATTAAAATTGCGTGTAATTTTTGTAAATAAAATATATGGGAAAAAAACATTGAGTAAAGCTGGGCATACACAGGCCTCAAGCCCATGGAGATCAAAGCAGACAACATCCATCCATCCATTTTCTACCGCTTGTCCCTTGTGGGGTGGCGGGGGGTGCTGGAGCCTATCGCAGCGGTATTCGGGCGGAAGACGGTGTACACCCTGGACAAGTCGCCATCTCATCGCAGGGCCAACACAGATAGACAGACAACATTCACACATTCTCATCGTTCACTGGAAGAGTCGTTCAAAAGACTTTACTCGTTCGCGAACGCCACGCCACTATTTTGCAACACATTAAAAATACAAAATACTAACATATTTGGTTAAAAACACTACATTTTAAAAAGTTTTTAAAAGCATTAACAGGTTAGGGTTGAAGATTAGAAAATGTATTAAAGTGTATTTTTTTAGTATTCTTTATTGAGCATCAACAATGCAGAATGATACAGTGCATACAGAAGACGGAATAAACAACAAAAAAACTCAAACCACAATAATTCGAAAAGACCAAACAAAAAATAATAATGAAACCAGTCTTAATTCAGTAAATAAATAAATACAACTGATATTGTGGATTAGTGAGTTTTATCCAGAAAGTTCAGGTGTCGGACTCCTCCATCCCAGAATTATAACATTTTAAAACAAACATACACTGTTTGAAAACAAGAAAAAAAATGTCTTAAAACATTGGATTTCTAATCACCTGTTGAGGTTTCATTTGTGACCCTGGTACCTGTGGCTAAAATTGAAATATATGAGTGAGTGGCTCCACTTAATTTCATTGAGCATTTGCTTCCAAACTTTCAGCTTTTGGCTTCCAGGGATCTCCAATCACACAATTTGTTTGTCTTAGTTTGTACGCTGGATACCCTTCCTGATACAGCACTTTTTGGGAAACTGCGCTTTTTGGGGAATTTTTGCAATCATTATGAAACACATGACAACGGATGGAATTTTTTTTTATACATTCAAAATATTTAAAAGAAAATATCAAACGTCCGCTTACAATGGAGCCTATGGGAGCATTTCAGTTCTGCCTGTATAGCCCTTAAACACATCCAAACATCTCCACTGAGCTTTTATATACACTAATTCCCCTATCCTCTTGTTCTAGCCCCTGGGAAATGAGGGGAGCAGTGAGCAGCAGCGGTGACCGCTCGGGTATCATTTTGGTGATTTAACACCCAATTCCAGACCTTGATGCTGAGTGCCATGCAAGGAGGTAATGGGTCCCATTTTTATAGTCTTTGGTATGACTCGGCACGGGTTTGAACTCACAACCTACCGATCTGAGGCCGGACACTCTAACCACAAGGGCATTGACCAGGCCTTGTGTCAAAGTGTATTATATTCTCAGCCATCTACTTTCAATAAACTTACAGGGGGCAGGGAAGCGAGGAAACAGCAGACCACTCAATTATGTAAACATAGGGAGTCACAGGAGTGATCACGTCGCCGCTATAAATAGTATGTCTGCGTTAGGGCGCATAATAACAATATCACTAATACTTGCCTAATTTTCAAGTCATGAAATGTAAATGGAGTATTGTTGGCGAATTTCAAATGGTTATTTATTGGATTTTATCGGTGGAATTGTGGCGTTCCTATTGGTTCCGCTGTAAGCAGACTTTTATTTATGTTTATTTAATATTTAGAGCGCATGAAGAAAAAAATCCATACGTCGTCATGTCTTTCATAATGACTTTGAACGATGGGAAACATTCCAAAAAAAGTGCAGTTCCCCTTTTAAAGTCCAAAGAGTGTTGTAGTATTAACAGTTCTTACATAGGTACAATGTTTTGGCCTGTGTAGTGAATACATGTTGGTGACAGTCTGACCTTATAACAGTTTTATTCTCTCCTATGTGGCAAAAAGAATTCTAATAAAAATCCTTTCAACAATGTGTTTTTATAGGAGTGACTTGTTTTGGACAACATCTTACTAAAATAAATTCAAGAAGCTCTTCAAGGTCAGGCATCCTTTGTTGTCATGCATACAGACATAAACTGCGTAAAAAAAAAAGATGGTTAATAGACCGGGAGGAGTGAAGATAGTTGCCAAAACAATTTTCTTTCTTTTTTTTTTCTTTGAATAAATGACTCCATTCATCAGTTAAGGACGCCTGCACATTAAACCCTCGCTTAATATGTCCATGTCCCTCCCCTCATCTCAGTCAGCCCCACCTTTGGGAAAACGTCGTCCACATGGTGCTTAAACAAAGTACCTGTTTAAGTTATTAGGTCTCACTGCTCACATGTAACTGCTTGCTCAGCACGTTCCCTCTCAGTTTCATCCTTCTTTAAGTCCTTTCCTTTGCTTTTCTTCCCTTCTCTCGCTCCCTGTACATCTGGGCCGCTATTAAAGGCGGACAATGTTTCTATTAACCTGCGGGTGAGCAGCAGGGCCAGAGGACTGTGGCCAAAGTGATATGTTGACCATGGTTTACACTCGCCTCGTCACCTGGGGTTAAAGGATAAGAGCGTTTAGATGACGTCTCGGGAGGTTTGATTTATCACTTCGTCCGCCGTGCACTTAGGCTGGGAGGGCCGAGGTGGGCACCAGGTAGCCGATGAAGGTGGGCGGTTGGCCTGCAAGGACATAGATCATCATCTTTCTTATTAGAAAGTGTATATGACAGGTTGATGTGCAATTTTTCCATCTTACATCAAAGTGACTCATATCCATATTGTTTTGTTGGTCAACATATTCTCCTTTTTGTGTCTTTATTATGGTAGTTAAAACACATCTGAACGTTTATGTCTCCTTTGGTCAATAAGTTACCTCGCTGAAGAAACCGCAGTATGCTCGTTCTCCCCAAGGCAGCACAACTATGCTGTAATGTTGCAATGTATCAAGAAAATAGATATTGATATTGATATTTCCAGTGGGACCTTAAAAATCAAACACAATTCATTCCAGGACGCTGGTGAAACTCCTCGAAACTATTTCTCCCGGAGGAAAATATGGAAATAACCAGTTCCAGAGTCGAACTGTAAGCATCATAAAACCTTTATTATGTGCACAGGCAATTTTAAGTTAAAGACTGTAATAGGTGATGATTTTTAATAGTAGCACACGTAAAATTATTCAATCAATCAATCAATCAATGTTTATTTATATAGCCCTAAATCACAAGTGTCTAAAAGGGCTGCACAAGCCACAACGACATCCGCGGTACAGAGTCCACACATGGGCAAGGAAAAACTCACCCCAGTGGGACGTCTATGTGAATGACTATGAGAAACCTTGGAGAGGACTGCATATGTGGGCACAAGAAAAGAAACGACAGATCAACTGTCATGTCTGATCATGTTTTTGTATGGCCATTAGAGATGCGCGGATAGGCAATTATATCATCCACCCGCCGTCCACCCGAACAAACATTTTATCAGGACCGTACCCGCCCGCCAACCGCCCGCTGAAATACATCAGAGGTTGTCCGCCTTTACTACTCACAGGGCTATTTAAACCTGTTTCACAGAGTAATGATGACAATTGGAGCCGCTAACGTTCTCGCGACTATCCAATATCATTCATCCTGAATATGGGCGTGCTGTAAAGCCATTGCCTTAGACACCTTCAACAACATGTACGAACCGATTGTTGGTCCGGCAACATGTTGTGTGCAGCTTCCGCAATCACACGTACAAGATTGAAAGGCATACTGGGTGATACAGAGTACACTGATGGTTGTGATATAAACAACTTTAACACTCACTAATATGCGCCACGCTGTGAAGCCACACCCAACAAGATTGACAAACACATTTCGGGAGAACATCCTCACAGTAACACAACATAAACGCAACACCACAAATACCCATAATCCTTTGTATCCGTGACACCCCCGCGCCCCCAAATCCCCCCCCAACTTAGCGACGCATGGGTGGGTGGGGGGTTGGTGGCGGGGTTTGCTGCTAGCGGGGTGTATAAAATAGTCAGGAAGTATCATGAATACAACGGATTATGGGTATTTGTTGTGTTGCGTTTATGTTGTGTTACTGTGAGGATGTTCTTCCGAAATGTGTTTGTCGTTCTTAATTGGTGTGGCTTCACAGCGTGGTGCATATTACTAAGAGTGTTAAAATTGTTTATATCACAACCATTAGTGGACTCTGTGTCACCCAGTATGCCTTGCAGTTGTGTGCGTGTTGCCATGGAAGCCACACACAACATAATGCTGGACGGACAAGCAGATCGTACATGTTGTAGTAGGCGACAAAGCCAATGGCTTCATAGCACATCCTAATACTTATTATCTGGTTGACTACCGGCAGTCATTCAAGAGAATAATAGTGTCTCTTATTGTCTTCTTCGCTTTATGACACGGGTCTTAAATGGCACTTTGAATGGCAAATGATACCGATCACAGAACCATGCATATCAAATATTTCCGGATGGTTCAACCGCCACCCGCCCGAATCTAATTAAAATCTATTTTTTCGTCATGTCGACCGTCCGACCCGCGGTTTATCCGCGGACTCTGCGGATGAGACCGCAAACCGCGCATCTCTAATGGCCATACTACCCTGAGCATCCCCAGTCTCGTTAGCTCTTGAAGCTAAGCAGTGTCTGGCCTGGTTAATACTTGGATGGGAGACTGCCTAGGAATACCAGGTGCTGTTTGACCTTTGGACTCTTTAAGTTCCTGTTTTTTTTTCACTCCTTTGCTTTGTTTCCATGGTTACCCATTGGTTTCACCTGTTGCTCATTTGGACACACGCACCTGTGTAATTATGTCAGTGTTACTTAAGCGTGTCTTTTTCTGTTGGTCGGCCTGGCGTCATTGTGATATTTTCTTGCTCTGTGCTGACTTTATTCCTGTCTTGCCATAGTTTCCTGCTTCATGCCATGCCAAGTAAGTTTTGTTTGATTTATGTTAGTCTGTTAATGCGTTAGTTTAGTTCCTTAACACAAGTTATGCCTCCGCTGTGAGCGCTTTTTGTTTGTAACTTTTTGTAGTTAAAATTAAATCATGTTTTTACCAAAACGCCATGTCCCGAGTAGTCCGTCTGCCTTCCTGGGAGAACGGCCCCGCAGTAAGCTGCGACCCCCCCCATCCTGACATCAACTGGTCTAAAAAGGGGATCTTCTTAAGGCTAGAGTATAGAAATACGTTTTAAGATGGGACTTAAATGCTTTTATACACGTAAACACTATAACTATATTAGACAGTATAATGGGTGTGATCTACTAAGATGTAGATGTGCTAAGTATCATGCACAAACAATACAATTACACATACTTTGCTGGTGATCTATTAATATTGCATGTACAATTGATAGCATTGGAAGAAGTGCAGACTACTCTGACAGTCACCGTGCTCCAACATGTGGTGTATTTGCTACGTTGTGGAACAAATGTAATTTGTATCACCTTTTCTGGACAATATTTAAGCGATCTGCAATGCAGAAAGTGTACTTTCAGGCAGGCTGCTTTTATTTGAAAAAACACCAGCTATAACTACGATAGTGTGAGGGAATAATTCACATGCAAGAAATTGCAGTGTTAAAATAGTATTTATTTTTTATATATAGGAGATACAGTATATTGATTTGATTTTGTCTGCTGGCTCCATTAAAAGGGTCCTATTATGTAAAACCAAGTTGATCTACCTATTGGTACCTGCTGTTGTGTATTTGAGATCTGCATAAGTCCCGAAAATGTAAAATCAAACCGTAGTAGCATGACTGAAATATTCATAAAACAATCTTGCCTTCCTTCATATTTCCTCTTAACGGGCTGTTTGGAATTTGCCCAATTTGTGACGTTTTTCCCATTGGAATGTCAAGACCTGTTGCCCGGGTCATGTCTCAGTTTATGTTTAGTAGTATTCTTTCTATGTTTAAGTCTAGTTTTGTTCCTTGCGCCACTAGCCCCTTTTGTTTACATTTGGTTGCTTGAAGCCTGGAGCGCACACCTGTCTCTAATGATGATTAGCGTCCCCACCTGTTTCAAGGCTAATCATCTCCCTTTTTTATACCCGTCTCGCCATGCAGTAAGTGCGGTTCAAATGTTCACGTTCAATTATGTTGTGTCTGATTAGCTGTTTGCTAATACTGTGTATCGCCTGCTGTTTTACTGTTGCCTTATGTTATTTTTTCTTATGCAATTGGTTGCATGTTCCTGCAGCACTTCCTTGTGCAAGTTGAGGTCGAATTAAAACACCTGTCTTTTAGCACGGCGCTTTCTGTCTTTCTTTTTCGCATCTTGAAAACCATTGCCACAATTGCGACACCAACGTGACGCTTATATCTCCATGAATGGTAAAGATTTACCGCAAGACTTTTGCGCTAGTTCGCCATTGTCGGCCGACATTGGGCCCCATTCAGCAATAAAATCTTAACTTTTCCTCTTATCTTCATTCCTAAGTGATTTCCGAAGCGAAATCCATTCAAATTAATGACATGATCTTAAACGGCCAAATTGTTCCCACCTGCTGTTCTTAAGTTGCCGAATGCGTGTCTATCATAACTTGCATATAAACACGTCCTTATTTTCAAAATATGCATTTGTATCCATCCATCTTCTTCCGCTTATCCGAGGTCGGGTCACGGGGGCAGCAGCCTAAGCAGGGAAGCCCAGACTTCCCTCTCCCCAGCCACTTCGTCAGGCTCTTCCCGGGGGATCCCGTGGTGTTCCCAGGCCATCCAGGAGACATAGTCTTCTCAACGTGTCCTGGGTCTTCTCCGTGACCTCCTACTGGTTGGACGTCCCCTAAACACCTCCCTAGGGAGGCGTTCAGGTGGCATCTTGACCAGATGCCCGAACCACCTCATCTGGCTCCTCTCGATGTGGAGGAACAGCGGCTTTACTTTGAGCTCCTCCCGGATGGTAGAGCTTCTCACCCTATCTCCAAGGGAGAGCCCCGCCACCCAGCGGAGGATATTCCTTTCGGCCGCTTGTACCCATGATCTTATCCTTTCGGTCATGAACCAAAGCTCATGACCATAGGTGATGATGGGACCGTAGATCGACCGGTAAATTGAGAGCTTTGCCTTCCGGCTCAGGTCCTTCTTCACCACGACGGATTGGTACAACGTCCGCATTACTGAAGACGCCGCACCGATCCGCCTGTCGATCTCACGATCCACTCTTCCCCCGCTCGTGAACAAGATTCCTCGGTACTTGAACTCCTCCACTTGGGGCAGGGTCTCCTCCACAACCCGGAGATGGCACTCCACCCTTTTCCGGGAGAGAACCATGGACTCGGACTTGGAGGTGCTGATTCTCATTCCAGTAGCTTCACACTCGGCTGCAAACCGATCCAGTGAGAGCTGAAGATCCCGTCCAGATGAAGCCATCAGGACCACATCATCTGCAAAATGCAGAGACCTTATCCCGTGGCCTTCAAACCGGAACCCCTCAACGCCTTGACTGCGCATAGAAATTCTGTCCATAAAAGTTATGAACAGAATCGTTGACAAAGAACAGCCTTGGCGGAGTCCAACTCTCACTGGAAACGTGTCCGACTTACTGCCGGCAATGTGGACCAAGATCTGACACTGATCGTACAGGGAGCGAACCGCCACAATAAGACAGTCCGATACCCCATACTCTCTGAGCACTCCCCACAGACTTCCTGAGGGGCACGGTTGAATGCCTTCTCCAAGTCCACAAAGCACATGTAGACTGGTTGGGCAAACTCCCATGCACCCTCAAGAACCCTGCTGAGAGTATACAGCTGGTCCACAGTTCCACAACCAGGACGAAAACCACACTGTTCCTCCTGAATCCGAGGTTGGACAATCCGGCGTAGCCTCTTCTCCAGTACACCTGAATAAACCTTACCAGGAAGGCTGAGGAGTGTGATCCAACGATACTTGGAACACACTCTCCGGTCCCCCTTCTTGAAGAGAGTGACCACCATCCCGGTCTGCCAATCCAGAGGTACCACCCCCGATGTCCTCGCGACACTGCAGAGTCCAGTCAACCAAGACAGCCCCACAGTATCCAGAGCCTTAAGGAACTCCGGGCTTTTTAACTACCTCAGCAACCTCAGCCTCAGAAATAGGAGAGCCCACCACAGATTCCCCAGGCACTGCTTCCTCATAGGAAGACGTGTTGGTGGGATTGAGGAGGTCTTCGAAGTATTCCTTCCACCTATCCACAACATCCGCAGTTGAGGTCAGCAGAACACCATCCGCACCATACACGGTGTTGACAGTGTACTGCTTCCCCTTCCTGAGGCGGCGGATGGTGGTCCAGAATCGCTTCGAAGCCATCCGGAACTCGTTGTCCATTGCTTCCCTCAACTCCTCCCATGTATAAGTTTTTGCCTCCGCGACCGCTGAAGCTGCACACCGCTTGGCCTGTCGGTACCCGTCCACTGCCACCGGAGTCATATGCATATGTAAACACCCTTAATTCCATAATGTGCATAGGTAAGCGCCCTTAATTCTCCATATAAGGGCACAATTCCGGCGGAAAAGCCGAACATCGAAAACACAAACAGATTACAGAAGAGAAATTCGTATGATCCCGCGGGGAAAATACATAATGTCAAAATGTAAGTTTAAGAAAGGGGGGACTGCTCTTGGTAGCCTATAGCAATCAAATAAATATTTGTCACTTCGGGCAAATAGGTCTACGTGAAATATGCGCTCCCTCTCCAGGGCACGATCTGCGGCCTCTTGCAGTAGAAGCAAAAGCATTGCCATTGTGTGAGTTGAGTTGCAACAGGGTGTGAGAGGCCTGTTGGTCTTTTAAAGGGTCACCAATCCCTAAATCAATGCCGCCCGGTAATTGATGATTGTGTGTGTGTGTGTGTGTGTCTGTGTGTGCCTACACGCACACAGTATTTTGAAATGTCGATATATTGCTCATTTTGCTATTTTTATCTATCTATCTATCTATCTATCTATCTATCTATCTATCTATCCATCTATCACATTAATCTAACATTAGACAACAGAAGTAAGGGAACTTGTCACACTTAAGAACAAATAAGCCACCCTAAGAGTGTTCTGGAGCACTTGTTCTTACCTTTGAACATATCCCAGCTAAGAAAACATTGGTGAATAAAAAATCTCCTTAAAAACATCGTTAGTGGGCCTAAGAACAACATTTGTTCTTAAGAACGGTTGCTGGGGCCCGTCGTCAATAAGTTCCTTCTTTTTTTCTATCCTCTTGTGCAGACCTAGGCCAATTACGGCTCGCCTATACATGTTATGAAGACTACACAGAAGTGTTTTAAATCTAGAACAATAATCGTAATATAACCCCTTTAAGTCATCCAGCAGCTCCAAAATGGAATTGCTGGACAGACAGCCATTATTATTATAATTCCTAATCATTCTACACATGTGAAGATAAATAAACACTAAAGCTATCGTCGATAATCTATAACATTGTGTATACTTTTAGTGGGTGATCTATTAAGACTGCGTGTATAATTGATAACAAGTGCACCTAGGACTGTGCACGTACTCCCGGCTGTCAACATGGAGACACATGACCCTTTGACTGGACATGCAAGGCATCATGCTCCAGCATGTGGTGTTTTGCTATGTTGTGGAAAAGGCAGCAGACGGCTACAATTTACACCTTCTTTTCAGGGAAATATAGAAACACTCCTCCAGTGCGATCTACTTTGGGAGACGCTGGTGTTGTGCTAAAAACACAGACACTAATTGAGATGGTGCGCTGGAATAATCCAGAATCATGACAACATGAAAATGCAGTACTGCGAGGAGTATTTTCACAATATATCGATTCGTTTTGTCTGCTGGTTTCAAATCAGCTTGAAGTCATCCAGCAGTTTAAAAATGCATTTGCTAAACGGACTATATGTTTTTGATGTTTTTATCACGGTACTTGCAGTCAAATTATGTCCAAACGTGTACGCAATTGTGTATGTACGTTGTCTGTCATTGCATCCATTGCCTCTTTCTCGCCACAACAGCCATGTGTGCATACATGTGCCAGTTTGCAGGTGCCTTGATAAAGCCTTGATAATAATTTTTGTGATTAAAACACAGTTTCGTATCATTTGACAAGGTTGTAAACTGTAATTAGGTTGGCTATAATTATTGAAAACGATTAAACTGAACAGTGAGATCACTAATTCGGTGTTAATATTTAAGTGGGCTCCGTGCCCCTCTGTTGGACCCCAAGGTGAAACAGGTGCAAAACCTCTGCCCTTAGAGTACAGTGGTGTGAATGCTGCCAGGGCGGCAGTTTTACCGGAAAATGACAAAATATCTTTATTAAATGGCAAGTAAAGAACACTTTTTTTTAATGGCAAAGTTTTCACTCTCCTCCTGGTCACAACTTGGCCCTCTGGACTTTTGGTGACGTTTAACCTCAGCTGTTAACACTACAAATAAATTAAAATTGTTCTAACCCATGTTGTCAGGGGAGGTGTGTCTTTACTCTCACCTGACACGACACCATGCTTCTCCTCCTGGTGCTTGACATTCTTAAAAATGCTTGAATTTTAGATGGATATATACTTTTCGATGTGTTTTTATTATTTAAGGTCTTAAAAACTGGCTGTACAGCATGTCTCATATACACTTTCACTGCACTTTTCTTTAATTTATTACTAAATACATTTTAATTAATAAATATATCATCTATATCAGGGGTCTCAAACATGCGGCCCGCGGGCCATTTGCACCCCGCGAGACGTTATTATGCGGCCCGCACTTTGATGTGTCAATTTAATGCTGTTGCGGCCCGCGAGTTCAATTTGAAGGGCGCTTGACAGCGTCATACTTGCTAACGTCCCCAATTTTCCCGGGAGACCCCTGAATTTTAGAGCACCAATTCTATCGTAGCCCCTATCAATATTTACCAGGTCAACAATATTCAGGGAGTGCCATAATGGCACTGCCTTTAGTGCCCCCTACATCCTGAACTGGCAGCATGCAAGCCCAGTTGTATGTTGCATCTGGCCATGTAAGACGCACGTGTGGTCTTGCAAAATGTATTTGATCAACAGCTACACACGTCACACTAAGGGTGCCCGTAAAACAACTTTTAACACTGTTACAAATATGTGCCAGACTGTGAACCCACACCAAACAAAAATGACAAAACAAATTTCGGGAGAACATCCGCATCGTAACACAACATAACAATTACCCAGAATCCCATGCAGCCCTGAGTCTTCCGGGCTACAATATACACACCCCTGCTACCACCAACCCCCCACCCCCAACCCTCCCTACTTGCGTGGGTTGAGGTGTTGTATATTGTAGTCCTGCAAGGTGTTCTGAGTATTTATTCTCTTGTGTTTAAGTTGTGTTAAGGTATGGAAATTCTCCCAAAAAGGGTTTTTCATTCTTGTTTGGTGTGGGTTTAAAGTGCGGTGCATATTTGTAACACTGTTAAAGTTGTTTATACGGCCACCCTCAGTGTGACCTGTATGGCTGTTGACCAAGTTCGTCTTGCAGCCATGTACGTCGTTTTGCACGAGCCTCACACAACATGTTTTGGAGTCGGCTCATTGGTTGTGTGATGTAAAAGTGTGTGCAATGACATTTAGTGGAGCAGTAATCCTCTTTGAGGGGTGCGCGAACCCCAGAGGTACTTGAAGGTATGCAAAGGGACAAGTGGGATTTATTAAAAACATTCTAACAAATAGCAGCAATTCATAAATCCTTTATAAATATGTTTAGTGAATAATACTTCAATGAAATAGGAATGTAAGTTCACCAACTGTGAAAAAATAATACAAAAATCCAATATTCAGTGTTGACAGCTAGACTTTTTGTGTACATGTTCCAAAAATATTGATGTTAAAGATTTCTTTTTTTGTGAAGAAATGTTTAGAATTAAGTTGATGAATCCAGATGGATCTCTATTAAATAAATAAATAAATAAATGGGTTGTACTTGTATAGCGCTTTTCTACCTTCAAGGTACTCAAAGCGCTTTGACACTACTTCCACATTTACCCATTCACACACACATTCACACACTGATGGAGGGAGCTGCCATGCAAGGCACCAACCAGCACCCATCAGGAGCAAGGGTGAAGTGTCTTGCTCACGACACAACGGACGTGACGAGGTTGGTACTAGGTGGGATTTGAACCAGGGACCCTCGGGTTGCGCACGGCCACTCTTCCACTGCGCCACGCCGTCCCAAAATCCCCAAAAAGGGCACTTTAAGTTGATGATTACTTCTATGTGTAGAACTCTTAATTTATAATTGAATCACTTGTTTCTTTTTCAACAAGTTTCTACATTAACCCATTCACACACACGTTCACACACTGATGGCGGGAGCTGCCATGCAAGGCAAAAACCAGGACCCATCAGGAGCAAGGGTGAAGTGTCTTGCTCAAGAACACAACGGATGTGACTAGGATGGTAGAAGGTAGGGATTAAACCATTAACCCTCAGATTGCTGGCTCTGCCACTCTCCAAACTTAGCCACCCAGTCCCATCTTAATAATTAATATACTTTAATTCATAATTGAACTATTTATACCATTACACCATCCCATTTGGATGTAATACATATAAAATTCAAATGAACAATGGAAAAAAAGTGTTCTGTTACGGGGACAATCATTCATTCATTCTGTTCAAAGTCCCCTATGACGGATAGTGGGACCATCTAAAAACATATTGTTTTTTCTTAAATTTGTTAGGTTTTTAACATTTTTAACACTCTTAAAAGTAAAAAAAAACTGAAGCATTTATTATATAAAGCACTAAAATAATTAACTACTTTTGGTCTGTGATGAGTTTAATCTAAATTAAACACACTTTTTTGTGGTCTTGAGTGGTTTTCAATTTTTTTCTCAAAGTAAAAAATACTTGGCTCTCCAAGTACCACTCTAATGATCAACATTAAAATACAGTAGCATAGTGGGCCTAAATATTTATTAAAAACAGGCAAAGGTTTTATTAAATATTTTTGTTCACTGCAACATTAAACACAGTTTGAACAGTAAAACTGTGGTTTGATATTTAATTGAGTGATTCTTTGGTGTACCATCAGATGGAACCCTCGTACCACTTGTGGTACATGCACCAAAGTTTGGGACTCCCTGGTCTAAATAATATTGTCACAACTTAGCGCTCTGGACTTTTGGTGACATTTACCTCAGCTGTTAACATTACGAATGAATTAAATTATTTTAACGCTAATTTTCGGTTTTCAGAAAAAGTTGCAGGCTAACGATGTGGATGACATTCAAAGAAAAACCCCGGCTTCAAAGCTCCTCTATTAAGTTGATATATGCGTGCACAAATACATTTGACAGACTTATTAAAATGTATGTTATTGAGTTGGACTGGAAGAAGTTCAATAATAAGAACTTTGTTTTGTAGCACCGACAGAATTATTAACCTTATATATTTTCATTGTCACTTCTGTTCGCCGTCTTGTTAGTTCAAGTCTCGCTCTCCACTGATGATGATGATGATGATGATGGGGGTGGCTTTCCTCAGCATGGAGATCACATGGGCACATGGATCACAGGAGGCGACAGTTCAAGCAAATACATCGCGGCACCGCATTTACCTTTTGCTGAACTCTCGTTATTATCAATGTCTCACCTTGCTGTCGTCTGACTGTGTGGAATTTGTTAGTCGGCAGCACACTTTTGGAAGTGGGTGGTCAGGAAAGCAGACAAGAAGCTCTTAGGCTTTAAGGTTTTTGTATTTGCTTGTCTCTTTGTGCATATGTTGGTGACACACATGCGGTAGCACTTTGCAAGCTGGGCGCCCTTACAGCAATGTCTCATAAAGTACTGTGGTTAATAATGAGTTTGTTTACCTGCTTAAAGTAAGTAGACTGTCCCGTTCGGGGTTGCGGGGTGCCGGAGCCTATCCAGCTGCATTCGGGCGGAAGGCGAGTGTCACTTCTATATATTGTGTTTTTTTTTGTCATGTTATGTTTTGTTTTTTGGACACTCAGTTCTGTTTTTGCACTTCCTGGTTTGTTTTCGTCTCCATGCCAACTCATTGATTTTCACCTTGTCTGACAGACATGGACTTGGACTTTGCTTGTTTTTTCGACGCAGAGGATATTTAGGACGAGCCAGACATGAATGTAAGAGCATCTGGATTTATTAACACTAACACAAACAAACTACAAAAAGGTAAACAAAGGGCGCGCACAATGGCGGAGAACAAATACTTGGCTACAAAAACAAATGACTAAAACAAAGGCTGTAAACTATGAACGTGAAACAAAAACACTTGCGCTGTGGTATGAATAACAAACCAAAAACTTACGTGTCATGGACAGAATAATAAACAGCGTGGCAAGGCATGAAAGTAGATGGGTGATGTGGGAAGTTTCCAGGCCGACTACCTGGTAACTCTGGATTAAATAATAACTGTGATCATTACTAACAGGTGTGAGGGCTGAGGACAGGGGCGTGACTTGAGGGCAAGGTGAAAATCAATGAGTTGGTATGGAGACGAAAACAAACCAGGAAGTGCAAAAACAGAACTGAGTGTCCAAAAAACAGAACATAACATGATCCGTAGGCGTGACAGCGAGGTACGCCCTGGACAAGTCGCTTCATCATCGCAGGGCCAGCACAACACAGATAGACAGACAACGTTCACACTCACATTCACACACTAAGGCCAATTTAGTGTTGCCAATCTGTGATTGTTGTAAATTAAGCACTACTATCGCTGTAGTTTAAAAAAAAGCAACGTTTTTTTGGGAAACAAGCATTCCTAAAGTTGCATTGAGTGGGATCCGCCACGATGTCTGCAATCAGCATAAAAACCCACCCCCACCCAAAACATATCGCTTACTTTGTTTCTCTTTTTACTGATACATCAGAAGATAATGTGCCTACAAAAAAGGAAAAAGAGTGTGTGTTTGGGGATGGGGGGGAGGATGTGGGAGATTATTTTATGACAGGAAGTAAGGGGGGTTTATGACTCTCCCAGGAAGTGTGATTGGACAGTGTGATTTTTGATTTTCTAATGACAATTTTTATTTTATATTTTTTATCATTATTTTTATTTTTTAAATCTGTCATTACTCACTTATTCTCCTAATCTTTCATTTTCCTATTGTGTATTTTGTTTTAAAAAGGCTGTAAATATTCACATCATATTTAGTACCCTTGTGTGTGCATGAGTGACATTTTCACTTCTGAGTGAAATTTTCAATTAAGAAAAACAAACAAAAGACACAAACGCATTTCCTGGGGGAGGGGCGTGTCCAGAGACGCGCTCAGAGGAGGGCACAGAAGAATCATTAACAAGTTTAAATTTTAAAGTACTAATTATTGTCACACACACACACACACACACACACACACACACACACACACACACACACACACACACACACACACACACACACACACACACACACACATACTTACACTAGGTGTGGCGAAATTATTCTCAGCATTTGACCCATCACCCTTGATCACCCCCTGGGAGGTGAGGGGAGCAAGGAGCAGCAGAAATGGTTGCAAATACAAAAACCTTAAATGTCTGAAACCAATTAACAGCAACAAGGACTGCAATGACAAGTTGTATGATTATTACAACTCGCATTCTGGCTACATTATACTACATTTGTCAGCACTATTTTGTGGGAAAAAAATCAACAAAAAAAAATATTTTTTTTAAACTAAAAAAATATTTTTTTTAAAATAAAAAAATATTTTTAAGAATGATTTAGGGAGTCTTCAGCCGCCTAAACACTCCATTCAGGAATATAATGATGATAATAATAAGTCATGTAAAAAAAAAAAGACTGAGGCCATAAACAAGATCTTGTTAAGGGCCACACAAAGCCTGCTGATGACTATTGGAATGAATCATGGGCTGAAATGTGTTTGTCATTGTTAGCGTGCATGAAGTTGAAGAGCGGGCAACATTTGGCGTGTGACTTATTCATGAAGATGACAGGATGCTTGTGAACAGCGGTGAGAACATAACTCACATCAGAGCGCTCGCCTCCTCCTGCACCCGTCTGTCTAACTCTTCTTCACTTCCTTCAATCTCCTCTGCTTGGTCTTCTTCTTCTTCTCTCACC
The DNA here is from genome assembly GCF_033978795.1 of Nerophis ophidion. NCBI lineage: Eukaryota > Metazoa > Chordata > Actinopteri > Syngnathiformes > Syngnathidae > Nerophis > Nerophis ophidion. Next base: position 20,536,369 of record NC_084612.1, on the reverse strand, counting down.
TTTCTTTCACGTCTACTGTCTGTGCCAACCTGAGGCCTTACATGGACACTTTCGCCTGGCTATAAATAGTCCTGTCAGCAGGGTTCAAACTAATTGGACTGTGCTCTGGCCCTCACTTTCATGGTCAGGTGTGGCCCCTCCCACCTTATTTCATGACTAATTAGGCACATTAAGTCTGGTGTTGAGGCCACATTTCTCATGCGGATGTGGTGGCTGTCATCATGCTGCTGCGAGGGCAGGTTAAAAAGACATTTATTTTGTAGTTCATGAGCCGTCCTAAAGGCGTTTAACAAGCTCTTTCCGCAACAAACTCACCCAAGCGTGCTTTTATGGACGAACAAAAAACTTTTTCCACAAAATTGGAAGCACAGAACTGTCAAATATCTTGGCAAGATGAATAATCAAGATTCTAGGGATACATATTGTCAGGGTTTCTTCACTCCACCAAATGGTTAAATTAAGGCTTGAACCAATGACACCTCTGAATAAATTGGGGGCCTAAGCAGACTTGCCAACGTTGAGACCTCTAATTTCGGGAGGTGGTGGGTGGGGCGGAGGCGTGGTTGGGGGGCGTAGTTGGGGAGTGGGGCGTGGTTAAGAGGGGTGGCGTATAATTCACCAACTCGAATATTTCATATATATATATATATATATATACATATATATATATATATATATATATATATATATATATATATATATATATATATGTGTATGAAATACTTGACTTTCAGTGAATTCTAGCTATATATATTTATTTTATTATATATATATATATATAATTAAAAGAAATAGTTGAATTTCCGACGGCACCTATCAAATACACAGTAATAAAAACACAGATGTTCTATTAACTGTACTGTGCTTGCTGGTTACTAAAAAACAACAACAACACTTACCTTTCACTATTTGAATAACTCTTTGTTCTGACATTTGCGTATTGGCGAGCGATCTCCAAATCCGGGAACATCCTTCACGGATTTGTAGAAATCCGCAAATGAGAACAGGATGTTGCTTCCAGCTATTAGCATAGCCATCTTTGTCTCAGCATAAGATACACCATCGGGTCTCCATTTTGCGAGGTGGCCCATAATACTGTGTTGTGAACGATGCTGCGCTGCGGACGCTTTGTGCTTCGCTGACTGACCGTTCATGGCTGAGTATATCCGTTCGCCCGCCGTGTTCAATGGAGAAGTCTGTTCTACAAAATTTACAGGAAACATACAACTTCCCCTTCAAACTCTCTTGGATAAACTGAAATTCTTGTTTCCAATCGTTCTGGAACTCGCAAGCGTATTTCTTCATTGTGCTCGTCGACGGTGTAATATATTGGGTTTGAGTCATTAACCAGGCGACATGATGAAGTTACGTCTCTTTACTGTGAGCTTCAGAACAGACTCCTTAATGCATGTTCCTTGACTGCACTTAAATGTAGAATATATTTAAATTAGATTCTATGTACAGTAGATGGCAGTATTGTCCTGTTTAAGAGGGTCACAACATTGAGTCGGTCTGCATGGAGCTGGAGGAGGCGTGGCCACCAGCTCCGCCTGAATTTCGGGAGATTTTCGGGAGAAAATTTGTCCCGGGAGGTTTTCGGGAGAGGCGCTGAATTTCGGGAGTTTCCCGGAAAATCCGGGAGGGTTGGCAAGCTGGGCCTAAGCAAAATTTTATTTGGAAGCCACCACGTTACAAGATTTTTAACACTTTTTTAAGGCTTCAAATGTTATTTATGAGAAACATTTTTTTTATAGTTTCTTAACTAAACTTGAATTTGATGTAATTTGATGCTTGTTTTGTACTAAAACGTATTCATGAGGAATACATCGCTCAATAATTATTAACATTAACATTAATTAACAAGGCTTCCTAACTTAAGTCTGACCAGAATTCGATCCAGCAGAACCTTGTGGGGAAAATTCCCATTATATTTGTGTCAGTGATGGAGCAGGAAGCAGCTAGGAATACACTATATTTCCAAAAGTATTTAGCCTCCCATCCAAATGATCAGAATCAGGTGTCCTAATCACTTGGCCCAGCCACAGGTGTATAAAACCAAGCACTTAGATAGATAGATAGTACTTTATTGATTCCTTCAGGTGAGTTCCTTCAGGAAAATTAAAGGCATGGAGACTGTTTCTTCAAACATTTGTGAAAGAATGGGCCGCTCTAAGGAGCTCAGTGATTTCCGGCGTTGAACTGTCATAGGATGGCAACTGTGCAACAAATCCAGTCGTGAAATTTCCTCGCTCCTAAATAGTCCAAAGTCAACTGTTGGCTTTATTATAAGAAAATGGAACAGTTTGGGAACAAGAGCAACCCAGCCATGAAGTGGTAGGCCACGTAAAGTGACAGAGACGGATCAGCAGATGCTGAAGCGTATTTCTGCACAATCAGTTGCGACAGAGCTCCAAACTTCATGTGACCTTCCAATTAGCCCACGTACAGAACGCAGAGAAGTTCATGGAATGGGTTTCTATGGCCGAGCAGCTGCATCTAAGCCATACATCACCAAGTCCAATGCAAGGCGTCGGATGCAGTAGTGTAAAGAACGTCATCACTGGACTCTAAAGCAGCGGAGACGCGTTATCTGGACTTATGAATCACGCTTTTCCATCTGGCAATCTGATGGATGAGTCTGGGTTTGGAGGATGCCAGGAGAACAGTACATTTCGGAATGCACTGTGCCGAGTGTGAAATGTGGCGGAGGAAGATTTATGGCGCGGGTTATATTTTCAGGAGTTGGACTTTGTCCCTGAGTTCCAGTGAAAGGAACTTTGAATGCTCCAGAATACCAAAACATTTTGGACAATTCCATGCTCCCAACCTTTTGGGAACAGTTTGGAGGGGGCCCCTTCCTCTTCCAACATGACTATGCACCAGTGCACAAAGCAAGGTCCATAAAGACATGAATGACAGAGTCTGGTGTGGATGAACTTGACTGGCCTGCACAGAGTCCTGACCTGAACCCGATAAAACACTTTTAGGATGAATTAGAATGGAGACTGAAAGCCAGGCGTACTCGACCAACATCAGTGTGTGACCTCACCAATGCGCTTTTGGAAAAATGGTAAAAAATTCCCTAAAAGACACTCCGCAACCTTGTGGACAGCCTTCCCAGAAGCTTTGAAGCAGTAATAGCTGCAAAAGGTGGAACGACATCATATTGAATCCTCTGGATTAGGAATGGGATGACACTTCAAGTTCATATGTGAGTCAAGGCAGGTGGCCAAATACTTTTAGCAATATAGTGTATGTCCTTGGTAAAATTTCAAATGACTTCAAAGCCTTTGAAGAGTATTAATTTGAAAACGTTTTTTGTATACTTTTTAAAGCTATTGTTCTGCTAAAAACAAATCAAAATGTATTACATTTGATGCATGTTTTGTATTAAAACAAAGTCATGAGAAAGCAATAACAACAAAACAACAACTTTAACATCATAAAACCTATATTTGTAAACCTTCCCAACAAGTATCACCGGGATTCAAACGCAAGACACGCATTGACGTTTTGCACCAGTGATTGAGCAGAAAGGGGCTGGGATTAACATAGGACAAATTAACTTGCTTTACATTCCCTTGCCCAATTTAAAACAGTTAACTATTGAAATTATGCATATTTTTGAAAATACATTTATTGTACAGTACATAAAATGACTTAGATTTTCCAAACATACTCATACCTGAGAATCTAGTTGAAACCTAAATTGTTTTGTTTTGAAATTCAATGTATGAAGGCTACATTATGAACAATTTACATCTAGACAATACTGTCACGACAGGAAGTACACATTTTAACATTTAAATGTACAATCATTATTTAATATTTTCTCAACTATATTTCTTTTAAATACGTCTTGTACGTTTCCTTGCCCAGTTGGGTACCAACTGTAGTAGTAAAGTACCTAAAGGGTACCACAAGTAAAGAAAAGTGTGTCATTTTAGTGATGAAATTAATTATTATTTTTCATATTTGTGGCCCTAGTGTGTGAATGTGAGTGTGAATGTTGTCTGTCTATCTGTGTTGGCCCTGCGATGAGGTAGCGACTTGTCACGGGTGTACCCTGCCTTCCGCCCGATTGTAGCTGAGATAGGCACCAGCGCCCCCCGCGACCCTAAAGGGAATAAGCGGTAGAAAATGGTTGGATGGATGGATGTTTGTGGGTAAGTCAGTTTATTACTTTTAGGATGCATTTTCAAAATCAGGCAGCAAGAGAGAGTATTGCAGTTTCCTGTAGCTAAGTAGGTGTTTGTGGTGTAAAAACAGCAGCACAAGGCTGTTTAAAGCACACGTCTGGGTGCCTCCTAATAGCAACAAAACCACCACAGTCTGCTGGCTCCAACTGAACTTTTGGTGACAGCAGGGAGGCATCATCACTGGGAATCTACATTGTGTGTCCCGACACACGTCTGGCCTCAATAATTCAGCCCTTCTCACTTTCCCTCCGTTGCACCCTCTTAACTCGCTTGTGACACTTTTAGTACAAACCAAAAAGTTTGGATTTTGTTGTTCTCTGCTTACACACTTATCGCCATATTTGTGTTGTTTTATTGATTTTGGGCATCTTACATGTTGTCAGGGGAGGTGTGTCTTTACTCTCACCAGACATGACACCATGCTTATCCACCTGGTGCTTGGCATTCTTAAAAATGCTTGAATTTTATATGTATATATAATTTTAGATATGTTTTTCAATATTTAAGGGCCTAAAAATGGGCTAATTATACAGCATGTCTCATTTACACTTTTTCTGCACTTTTCTTTAAAGGCCTACTGAAATGAGATTTTCTTATTTAAACGGGGATAGCAGGTCCATTCTATGTGTCATACTTGATCATTTCGCGATATTGCCATATTTTTGCTGGAAGGATTTAGTAGAGAACATCGACGATAAAGTTCGCAACTTTTGGTCGCTAATAAAAAAGCCTTGCCTTTACTGGAAGTCGCAGACGATGACGTCACACGGGTGAGGGCTCCTCACGTCCTCACATTGTTTTTAATGGGAGCCTCCAGCAGCAAGAGCTATTCGGACCGAGAAAACGACAATTTCCCCATTAATTTGAGCGAGGATGAAAGATTTGTGTATGATGATATTGATAGCAAAGGACTAGAAAAAATAAATAAATAAATAAAGTTGAAAAAAAAAAGGCGATTGCAATGGGGCGGATTCAGATGTTTTTAGACACATTTACTAGGATAATTCTGGGAAATCCCTTATCTTTCTATTGTGTTGCTAGTGTTTTAGTGAGTTAAATAGTACCTGATAGTCGGAGGGGTGTGTCCACGGGTGTCTTGAGGCCACTCTCTGAGGGAAGTCGACGGCAGCTGCATGGACAGCGCAAACTCCACAGATCTCCGGTAAGAGGCGACTTTTTAACACATTTTTCTCACCGAAACCTGCCGGTTGACAAGTGGTCGAGATCCATGTTCGCTTGACTGCTCTGATCCATAGTAAAGCTTCACCTCTGGGAATTTTAAACAAGGAATCACCGTGTGTTTGTGTGGCTAAAGGCTAAAGCTTCCCAACTCCATCTTTCTACTTTGACTTCTCCATTATTAATTGAACAAATTGCAAACGATTCAGCAACACAGAGTACTGTTTGATTGCGCGATGAAAAGAGACGACTTTTAGCCGCAAATGGTGCTGTGCTAATATGTCCCCTGCAACCCGGGACGTCACGCGCACGCGTCATCATTCCGCAACGTTTTCAACAAGAAACTCCGCGGGAAATTTTAAAATGCAATTTAGTAAACTAAACTGGCCGTATTGGCATGTGTTGCAATGTTAATATTTCATCATTGATATATAAACTATCAGACTGCGTGGTCGGTAGCAGGGGCGCCGAAAAGGGGGGGTAAAGGAGACGGATTCTAGGTGCCCATGATGGAGGGGGGCCCAGAGAGGCCCCTAATGATGATGAAATTGTGATGCTGTGATGCTGTTCTTCTTTCAAAAATATGGTAATGATAGTCAAAAATACCATTAAAATGCATAATTTATGTAAAATAGCATCAAAAAATGTTGCCGCTGTGTTGGGGGCCCTGTAAAGATTCTTTTAATGGGGTCCAAAATCCCTAGCGGCGCCCCTGGTCGGTAGTAGTGGGTTTCAGTAGGCTTTTGAGTTATAACTAATTACGTTTTAATTATTAAATATATATTATTTATTTTACAACTATCTATTTATTTCTATAACTGAATATATTAAAAATTAATGACATAATTCAACTATGTATACCATTAAAGCATCCCATTTGGATATAATACGTACAAACTTCAAATGAATACTGGAAAATAAATAATCTGTTCCTGAGACAATTACTCGTTCATTCTGTTCAAAGTCCCCTGTGACGGACAGTCTGACCATTTAAAAAGATATAGTTTTTTTTTTCATTCAGTTAGGATTTTAAAGTTTTTAACACTCTTAAAAGTACCTAAAAAAGTTAAGCTAATATAAATCAGGTAAACAGTGAATTCCTTTTGATTTTTAATGTACTACAACGTTTGCCTGATTTAGGAAACTCTTAAAGGGGACCTATGATGGGTTTAATATACATTAAACACACTTGTTTGTGGTCTAGTTTTCAAACTTTTTTTACTAAGTAAAAAACACTTGGCTTTCCATGTGCCACTATAATGACCAACATTAAAATACAATAGCGTAGTAGGCCTAAATATTTATTAAAAACAAGCAAAGGTTTTATTAAATATTGTTGGTCACTGTAACATTACACACAGTTTGAACAGTAACACTGTGTTTTAATATTTAATTAAGTGATTCTTTGGTGTACCACGAGATGGAACCTAGGTTCCACTTGTGGTACATGTACCACAGTTCGAGAATAACTGGTCTGAATAATATGAATTGGATATCATTTGGTGTATATTTCACAGTCACATTTATAACCTACTTTTTTGGGTATATCAGCAAATAGTTTGTGTTTGGAGAAATTCCCAGATCGCAAATAAAACCCAGAATGTATCTTTTAAAAAATGTACACGATTTAAATATATATCTTGAAGATGAACATCACCACTTTTTTTTTTCACGGTTGAAAATAACTTAAAAATAATAAACCCAGAGGGGAAATTAAGATTTTAAGCACAATCCCATTCAAGAGTAGACAAACATTACAGGGAGACAGAACAGGATCGCTAACGGGTCTGCCAACTTCCGGCACCCCTTACAAAAAAGGTGAGAAACAGGTAAACGCTAGGGAGGGAGGTGGGGTGAGGAAAAAAAATCAGTTGAAGCCTGGGCCCTTGGAGAGGGGGTTCACACTGAGGCCAAGGGAAACAAGACTCATACCCATAGCACACATAAACATGTGTGTAAGAGGAAAACATCAAAGGACATTAAAGACATTAAAAAAGCAGAGCTAATGCAACCAGCCTTTTCTACACACAGCCTCAAAAGTAAAACAACATTCATCCATCTTCTTCCGCTTATCCGAGGTCGGGTCGCGGGGGCAGCAGCCTAAGCAGGGAAGCCCAGACTTCCCTCTCCCCAGCCACTTCGTCCAGCTGTTCCCGGGGGATCCCGAGGCGTTCCCAGGCCAGCCGAGAGACATAGTCTTCCCAACGTGTCCTGGGTTTTCTCCTTAGGGGGTAAAACAACAACAACAACAAAAAACTTAACAAAAAAACCCCTTGTAAAGCAGCATTTATGTCACTTTATGTGAGATGAAAATAATACATTTTTTGGCTAATCCGACTACGTACTTACTGGTCCATGTTGAAGGAACAGGGCAGGTGGGGGGCGGGGGGTGTTGTCATTGAGTGAGAGGGTATAACAGCAGAGGGGAAGAGGCTGGCCAACAACAGACACAAACATGACCATATAAGTACGTCGGTCTATTGGTGACATCACGAAGCGAAACAAAGCGTTCCGAGGCTTCCGAAAACCAGCACACATGAACATTATGATTTGTGAAGTGAAGTGAAGTGAATTATATTTATATAGCGCTTTTCTCTAGTGACTCAAAGCACTTTACATAGTGAAACCCAATATCTAAGTTACATTTAAACCAGTGTGGGTGGCACTGGGAGCAGGTGGGTAAAGTGTCTTGCCCAAAGACACGACGGCAGAGACTAGGATGGCGGAAGCGGGAATCGAACCTGCAACCCTCAAGTTGCTAGCACGACCACTCTACCAACCGAGCTATACCGCCCATTTGTAACAACATTTATAAGTCAGTAAAGAGGAAAATCCCCGTAAGTCCCATTCAGTGTGAAACAAGTTCTTGTCGTCTCGTGTTCTTCTTCTCTAAATACCCGTTGAGGGGGAACAGTGTCGCAAAAGGGCAGATTTTGATCGGCTTCCGACTTTTACGACCTCAGAGGCTTCGTCATCTTCCTTTATGACGGCCTTGCCCTCACAGTACAGATAAATGCTATCCGTTACCATCTTTTATCCCCAGTTCCTCTTTTACCAGAGACTCTCCTCACTATTACTCCTCCGTCCTCAACAGCCTTTTACCTTTTTTCACAGCCACTATCGCTCTCCTCGCTGTCATGGCCCTTCGCTATCAACCAGCGATTGATTGAGTGGCAAGCTCCCACCCACCTCTCCACTTAGTTCATACGTAGGACGAGGGCTCCAATTGTGGCTGCAAGCTGAAGAATGCCGGAGCGGGACGGCTGACAGAGGAAGGACAGGTGAAGAATGTCACTCTGCAGTATTCACAACAAGAGTAACAGAATATTGGGAATAAATACAATCCGGCAGAAAGCAATGCAAAAATGGCTGCACGTGGATAAATGAAGACTCTTGTTTGCGAAGCTGGCAATGAGCACAGAGGAAATGGCGACACGTTTGTACTTTGCTACACATTTTTGTCTCTCCTAAATCCAGTTGTGCAGTGGTTGTAAAACTTTGAGTTTTAAGTACCACCTAAGAAAACACTTAGCTCTCCAAGTGCCACCATAATGACCAACATTCAAATACAGCAGCACAGCAGGTCTTTAATGTTCATTAAAAAAAACTATTTACAGTCGGAAGGGGTCATTTAGCCCCATTCGTCACTATTTACCTGACACATGAAACATGACGAATTGAGGGTGGAGCAAATGGCAATAGAGTGTTGAATATCTTAAAAGGTGTTTAGTGGCAAGTCCAACATTGACCACAGTGTCAGTTTCTATGTAGAGTGGAGCTTTCCATCATTTTCAGCAGACTGCATTGCAAAATATTTACCCCCCCTCCCCCTCTTTTCCTCCCATGCGAGATCCACCCAGAAATGCAACCGTATGAATCCCAACCCTACTGTTACAAGTAAAATTTAGTATTTTTGCCTACTGTATGGTTACACACAATTTGAAGAGTAACACTGCTCAAATTTAGGAACGTTTCTTCGAGTTACAGAAATGAAAAAGTAAGATGGTTCTGTTTGAATAGATGAATGAAGACTCTTGTTTGCGAGATGGCAATGAGTAGAGAGGAAATGGCGACACTTTTCGTACTTTTCTACACGTTTTTTTTTCATAAATCTAGTTGTGCAGTGGTCGTCAAACTTTTAGTTTTAAGTACCACCTCAGAAAACACTTGGCTCTCCAAGTTCCACCATAATGACCAACATTCAAATACAGCAGCACAGCAGGTCTTTAATGTTCATTAAAAAAAACAATTTACAGTGGGAAGGTGTCTTTTAGCCCCATTCGTTACTATTTACCTGACACATGAAACATGACAAATTGAGGGTGGAGCAAATGGCAATAGAGTGTTGAATATCTTAAAGGGTGTTTAGTGGCAAGTCCAACTTTGACCACAGCATCAGTTTCTATATAGAGCGGAGCTTTCCATCGTTTTCAGCAGACTGCATTGCAAAATATTCATCCCCCCCTCCCCCTCTCTTCCTCCCATGCGAGATCCACCCAGAAATGCAACCATATGAATCCCAACACTACTGTTACAAGTACATTTAGTATTTCTGCCTACTGTATGGTTACACACAATTTAAAGAGTAACACTGTGCTCGGATGCAGGAACATTTCTTCGAGTTGTAGAAATGAAAAAGTAAGATGGTTCTGTTTGAATAGATAAACGAAGACTCTTGTTTGCGAGATGGCAATGAGTAGAGAGGAAATGGCGACACTTTTTGTACTTTGCTACACGTTTATTTTCTTAAATCCAGTTTTGCAGTGGTTGTCAAAATTTTTTCACCAAGTAGCACCTCAGAAAACTCTTTGCTCTCCAAGTGCCACCATAATGACCAACATTCTAATACAGTAGCACAGTAGGTCTTTAATATTCATTAAAAACAAGGCGGAGGTTCTATTTACTTTCGGAAGGGGTCATTTGGCCTCATTTGTCACGGTTTACCTGACACATGAAACATGACAAATTGAGGGGGATGGGGGGGGGGGCAGATGGCAATAGAGTGTTGACTATCTTAAAAGGTGTTTAGTGGCAAGACCAACGTTGACCACAGCGTCAGTTTCTATGTAGAGTGGAGTTTTCCATCATTTTCAGCAGACTGCATTGCAAAATATTAACCCCCCATACGGTCCCCACCGTATGGGGGGACCGTATGAATCCCTTCCCTACTGTTACAAGTATATTTAATATTTTTGCCCGCTGTGTGGTTAAACACAATTTGAACAGTAACACTGAGCTCGAATGTAGGAACATTTCTTCGAGTCATAGAAATGACAAAGTAAGACGGTTCTATTTGTGTCTTAATTGTTGTTAATGTTGGCGGCGATTACGGCCTACATTAGTATGATGGTAAAGACTTCCATTGAAAGCTGATAAACCTTTGAGTTACGTCATTACAATATTTAAGTAAGCGATTCTTTGGCGTATCACTAGATAGAGCTCGCCTACCACAGTTAAAAAATGACTGCAGTAGTGTTTCTGCAGTAATCTTTTTTAAAATGCTGGCACTCACAACTTCCTTTGGCCCCATGATGGCCTATTTTGCACTTGTACCAAAGTCACTATTGTGTGGGAGTCTTTATATGGGCACGGACTTGTGTGGAATGATACTTGGGCAAACAGACTGGTTTCTTATGACAACTCGGGGTGTGCTGATACAACTTTGTCACTTCCGATACGATACCGACTTTGGATTCTTGAGTGTTGGCCGATACTGATATTAATCAAATGCAACATCAGCAGAAATCATAGTATATAGTTTTATTATTTTTGTAGTGTGCAATGCTTGAAAAGGCTTGAGCAAGTGAAATCGCTCAGAGAAAAACACTAACCTTATGGCGGATTTATACTTTTGATTAGTTTTTTTCTTCTTCACAATAACTTATTACTGTAAATTAAGATCATGTCACAATAAGTTGAATGATGCAGACACGTTTGTTACTGAATACTATCTAATCTTCTGCCTTGGAGACTTTTGTATCTGTAAATGATACGCGACTCTAATTACTTTATAGTTGTTTATATTGACAAATGTTGTGTTTTGGACTGCAATATTATTCAATTAAGGACACTTACTACACAAGTTTAGATTGTGTGCTGTTGTGTGCTTAGATGATGTGTTGCTGCTAGTGCTTAGTAGAGTATTGCTTACCATGATTACCTTTTATAAATGACTTCACTAAATACAACAAAATACCAACCTTGTGTGCTTATTGGAGGACATTTAGCTATAAACCAGCTACAGTACTGCTTGTATCAGAGATTATAGATTCATGCCGATATCATCCGTGACTTCTTTTTTTTTTGCTGATATGGGACCGATATTTACATTAGATCAGATCAGGACACACCTATCAAACCTGGAGTCAGTGTGCAAAAACTAGGGGCAAACTTTTGGCGAACATTTATATTAAACTGAATCATGAAAAAGAGGGGCGTACAAAATTGGAAGTACCATAGTATTTAGAAATAATTTGGCACCTCATAAGCTCCTGTGTTATCCAGCTGCCCCCCAATAATTCCTCCCTTGACGATGAAGTTCTTATTTTAGTGAATATTTTCTAGATGTGCTTAAAGGCCCACTGAAACCCACTACTACCGACCACGCAGTCTGATAGTTTATATATCAATGATGAAATATTAACATTGCAACACATGCCAATACGGCCTTTTTAGATTACTAAATTGCAATTTTAAATTTCCCGCGGGTTTCCTGTTGAAAACGTCACGGAATGATGACTCGTACGCGTGATGTCACAGACTGTAAGGAAATATTAGCGCTCCACCAAACACGGCTAAAAGTCGATTCTGTTCAAAGCGTTATTATACAGTATTTTGGACATTTGTGTTGCTGAATCATTTGCAATTTGTTCATTTAATAATGGAGACTATAAAGAACAATGCTGTTGGTGGAAAGCGGTGTATTGCAGCTGTCTTTAGCACCGAGACACAGCCGGTGTTTCCTTTGTTTGTTGTGAAGCGGAGCGGTCAAGTGAACATGTTTTCTCTACGTCAACCAGCATGTTTTTGGATGAGGAAATTTTTATATACATCTTACCGGAGACATCAATGGATTATTCGTCGTCCTGCAGCAACTGTCAAAAAAGGCAGCTGTGAGCTTGGCTCTTCGGCTTTTCTCTGAGTGTTCACCGCAGCCATCCGACCTTGAGGTATGTATTTACAATCTTTAAAATCTCACTAAAACACTATTAAAACAATAATCAGATAAGGGATCTTCCAGAATTATCCTAGTAAATGTGTCTAAAAATATCTGAATCGCTCACACTGCAATCGCCTTTTTTTTTTGTAACTTAATTTTTTTTATTTTTTTTTTCTAGTCCTTCGCTATCGCTCAAATTAATGGGGAAATTGTCGTTTTCTTGGTCCGAATAGCTCTTTTTGCTGGAGGTTCCCTTTATAAACAATGTGAGGATGTGAGGAGCCCTCACACGGGTGACGTCATCTTCTGAGACTTCCGGTACAGGCAAGGCTTTTTTATTAGCGACCAAAAGTTGCGAACTTTATCGTCGATGTTCTACTAAATCGTTTCAGCAAAAATATAGCGATACCTCGAAATTATCAAGTATGCCACATAGAATAGACCTGCTATCCCCGTTTAAATAAAAAAATCTTATTTCAGTAGGCCTTTAAGAGTTTGTCAGCCTAAATTCACACGCAAGGTCATAAGACAATTATTGCGCTTCATTGTTTACTTATCCTGGTCTTTACCTCCTTATCTGCCTCTTCCACAAAATAAGGGCGCTGTTCGTGAATGCATGTTTGCCATTGCAAGTTTAAGAGAGGATTACATTGACAAACATGAGCTGACCCTGACTGATGTTTGTCAATGCATCAATTGGGATGTTTGCAGGAATTGATTGAACATGTCTCAGCACCGCATAAACAATTCCACGCTGCTGAACTGTACTTAATATCACAGATTTAGACACCGTAAGCTACTTTTTAAGGAAATGAAAGAAACCTGAAATACAGTCTAAGATACTAGTGCTGACCTAATGCACAATTAAGAGGGAACGCGGAGGTTTGCAGAGCAATACTGTCATCTACTGGCATTGTCAAGGTATTGATGGAATCAACACAAGTTATAGTATAAGTGTGACGTTAGGGCAACACAAAACAATATTTGGTTACGTGTGATTGTTTTGCAAGTTTTTCTAAACTGACCTGAATATAAGACCACCCTTCATTTTCAAGATCCATTTAAGGATATACAATGGAACCTTGATTTACGAATGCCTCTATTTGCGACTTTTTCGGTTTACGCACCAAATATGCCTCTGTGTGTTTGGTGTACAAAGGCTTCATTCATTCATTCATTCCTTTATTTTGCATGCTGCTTGAAGCCATCAGGAGTTTGACGTCACTTCCCTTACACTTGCACGGTCATTTTGAAGAAGCAGGATCTCCTACGTCACATCTGTTGACATCCTACTCACACGGACGCAGATATTTCGAAGAGATTTGACGGCGAATGTCACATTTAACGTGTTTATTTACACAATTGTCGAAATTATACCTTGCATAGCTGTGTCAGCCTGTTCAAGAGATCACTTTGTGTGACCAGAATCACTTTAATTTTTTTCCTAACTCTAGAAGTCTCGCTATATACTGTAGCCTCGGTGTTGAGGTAGTGTTTTAGTAAGTTAGCCTCCAGCTTGCAGCACCTTCATTTTGAGGAATTTTTTTTAGCAAAAGGGGCTTTGTTTCGCACAAGTCCTTAATTGTGATGAGACCAAAAAAGATCCCACAGCGGATCTTTTTTTACAGTGAAGGAGAAGGCACTACCGGGAAAAGACTGATGAAGGATCGCCTCACATTGCTGGATTATGCTGACTCTAGCGGTGACAACGTGAGGCCACTGTTTGTTTATCACTCCGAAACTGTGTTCAACAATAACACAAATATTTGCAAGGTGGTAAACGTTTTGGAGCGCACTTACAAGACTTGTGTTCGTGCGTGTGCGTGTGTGTGTGTGTGTGTGTGTGTGCGTGTGTGTTGGCATTTAAAAAAGACATTGTTGGGGTAATGGCTCAATTATACACTGTATATCTATTAGGGTTGTCCCGATCCGATATTTGGATTGGATCGGCCGCCGATATTTGCCAAAAAATGCGTATCGGCAAGGCATGGGAAAATGCCGATCCAGATCCAGTTTTAAAAAAAAAAAAACGGTCTGTGTTTTCCAACGCACCGAAATAATACATTCCACTCTTCTGCTGCTCCCTATGCTCCGTTCCGCATTTTCCAGCACACCTTCAACACATTCACAGGTCTGTCTTCTAACCGTTAAGACAGCCATGTGAATTAAAAGTTACGGTAAAAATGTCAGCTGTGTGGGATTATTTTACCCTACAAAACGAAAAAAAAGATGAAGAGGTGGAGTGCAAAACATGCCACAATAAAGTCAAGCGCGGTGGTAAAGTTGTAAGTTATTTTAATGACTCTTGAGAGTCATTGACTCTGTGTTCATCATTGATGAACACAAAAGCAGGCTGACACCTGAGCATCTTGAAGTGCTCGTCTTTATTAGAAAGAATCTCCCCATTATGCTTGGACTTCAATTGTTTGCCCCCCCCTGACTGGGGCAAACAATTGAAAGGAGTGTGTAGATATTTTTTTTTTTTTTTTTTTAAAGTTTACACTTGTTCAAGAGCAAGTATTGATGCTGAGTTATAGACATTTTATCCCACTCAGGTTGTTTGTGTGTTTTGCTTTTTTAAAAATAATGTTTACAGCATTATTAGCACTTTATACTGTTCACTTTTTTACTGTTTAATGATGCAATTTCTGTTTGGCATGTATATTTTTTTCTATTTTGTGTTTATCCTTGAATACCAACTATTGCGTATTATTCAAACTCACCTAATTCAGCTGGCTAGTTGTTATCAAGAATACTAAAACCCTTTTCAACATGAATCTGACAACTAAGTAGGCTAAATAACTTTAAACTTTAATACATGCTCAGATAGGCCAGTATCGGTATCGGGTCTGAAGTGCAAAAACAATATCGGTATCGGATCGGAAGTGAAAAAACCTGGATCTGGACATCCTTAATATCTATACATTTAAGTGTCTTAAAAGTGTGCCTTTTTTTTACTAAAATAGGGACTTTTGTGGAGACCAGACCCCATTAATCATGTTTAGTTGATTCTTATGCAGAACTCTGCTACACTATACAACCTGTTTGGTTTACAAATCATGTTCAAAAACCAACGCAAATCGAAGTTTCACTATTCTATATCTTAGATGCTGGACAGCTGTTCAATATCTCTTATTTATTAATCACAGTTTTCTTAAAATCATAACTCTTGTTGTTATAACCATTTGCCTTGTCACTTCCATTATATCTCCACATCCCCATAGTGTGTGATTAACAAGAAGAAAAGACTTGACTGGGGTAGTAATTATTTGGTGCCACCTGTTGGTATGCAAGTACACTCTTGATCACAGTTGTCAAACTGAAGATTTGGCCCGCCACTGCATTTAAAGGCCTACTGAAATAAGATTTTCTTATTTAAACGGGGATGGCAGGTCCATTCTATGTGTCATACTTGATCATTTCGCAATATTGCCATATTTTTGCTGAAAGGATTCAGTAGGGAACATTCACAATAAAATTCGCAACTTTCGGTGCTAAGAGAAAAGCCCTGCCTGTACCAGAAGTCGCAGACGATGACGTCACATGTTGATGGCTCCTCACATATTAACATTGATTTTAATGGGAGCCTCCAACAAAAAGTGCTATTCGGACCGAGAAAACGACAATTTCCCCATTAATTTGAGCGAGGATGAAAGATTTGTGTCTGAGGATATTGATTGCGACAAACTAGAAAAAAAAAAAAAAACAAGTTAAAAAAACGCGATTGCATTGGGACGGATTCCGATGTTTTTAGACACATTTACTGGGATAATTCTGGGAAATCCTTTATCTTTCTATTGTGTTGCTAGGGTTTAGTGAGTTTAACAGTACCTGATAGTCGGAGGGGTGTCTCCACGGGTGTCTTGACGCCAATGTCTCAGGGGAGTCGACAGCAGCTATGGACGGCACAAGCTCAGCTTTTCTCCGGTAAGAAGCGACTTTTTAACCACAATTTTCTCACCGAAACCTGCTGGTTGACATTCCGTCGTGATTCATGTTCGCTTGACCGCGCTCTGATCCATAGTAAAGTTTCACCTCCAGGAATTTTAAACAAGGAATCACCGTGTGTTTGTGTGGCTAAAGGCTAAAGCTTCCCAAGTCCATCTTTCTATTGTGACTTCTCCAATATTAATTGAACAAATTGCAAAAGATTCAGCAACACAGATCTCCAAAATACTGTGTAACTATGCGGTTAAAGCAGACGACTTTTAGCTGTGTGTGTGCGCAGCGCTCATATTTCCTAACAGCCCGTGACATCAAGCACATGTCATCATTACACGACGTTTTCAAGACGAAACTCCCGGGAAATTTAAAATTGCAATTTAGTAAACTAAAAAGGCCGTATTGGCATGTGTTGCAATGTTAATATTTCATCATTGATATATAAACTATCAGACTGTGTGGTCGGTAGTAGTGGGTTTCAGTAGGCCTTTAAAGTAGTCTGTGAAGGAATGGAATATAATAGAATACACAGGAATAGGATTTTTCTGTCATTGCACAGAAGAAAATTTAACTTAAAACATCTGTGTGCATGTTTAACACTTAAAACATTTAGCATAATAGTTTGTGGAATTAAATTATGGAATGAATTATGCAAGGAAGTCAAGCAAAGTACTAATATTTAGTTTAAGAAACTATTCAAACTACAAGTGTTCACAAAGTACAAAGAAGTACAATCTTTTTTTTTTTTTAATTACACAATCTCATTCATCTCTTAGATGAACCATCAACTACTTAACTATAGAAAATAATAGAATAGAATAGATATTTATTGTCATTGCACAAGTACAACAAGATAGATTTTTTGGTACAAGTCCCGCTAAGAGCAGACATACGTTACAGGGAGACAAGACGGGACCGCCAACGGATCAGCCATTTTTACGGCGCTCCTTAAAAAGGTGAGAAAAGGGTAACATTGGGTGAGAGGAGGGGGAGTAAAGAAATATCAGTCTAATGCTAGACCCTCAGGAGGGGTCCAGACTAAGTCCAAGGAAAAAAAACACACACAGCATGGCACACATAACTATGTATTTATGACAACTTTAATTATTGTGTATATGTTTATACATCTAATACTTTCTATGTATGTATGTATTTAGTAAATGTTTACTTACGTTTTGTATATTATTTGATTTATTTACTCATTTATTTATTTACTGTTGTGTTACAACCGGCAGCACCGTGATACAGGGGTTGGTGCATGTGCCTCACGATACGGAGGTCCTGAGTTGTCCTGGGTTCAATCCCGGGCTCGGGATCTTTCTGTGTGGAGTTTGCATGTTCTCCTTGTGACTTCGTTGGTTCCCTCCGGGTACGCCGGCTTCCTCCCACCTCCAAAGACATCCACCTGGGGATAGGTTGATTGGCAACACTAAATTGGCCCTAGTGTGTGAATGTTGTCTGTCGATCTGTGTTGGCCCTGCAATGAGATTGCGACTTGTCCTGGGTGTACGCTGCCTTCCGCCCAAATGCAGCTGAGATAGGCTCCAGCGACCCAGAATGGGACAAGCAGTAGAAAATAGATGGATGGA
The DNA here is from genome assembly GCF_033978795.1 of Nerophis ophidion. Classification (NCBI taxonomy): domain Eukaryota; kingdom Metazoa; phylum Chordata; class Actinopteri; order Syngnathiformes; family Syngnathidae; genus Nerophis; species Nerophis ophidion. The sequence goes on along the minus strand of NC_084612.1, from coordinate 20,518,301 downwards.
TGGATGGATGTGTTGTAACCATATCGGTACCCGGTGTTCTTCTTTCCTCTACAGTACACTAGAAAGTGTTTTTTTGCCTCTGCTGTGGTTCCTGTTTGTTAATTTAGTTTTTGACTCACCCTTGGAGCTTTGTTTCTTCCACACTGTTATTACCTTGTTTTTTTTATTGTTAAGATACATTCTTTTACCTTAAAGCCGCCTCTCTTCTTTGCTCCTGGAGGTCACGCCAGCAAGGCCAAACTCATCCCATGACATGCTTGTTCCCTTGACCTACAATTTCAAAGCAAGTTTTGAGTATCTAATAGAAAGGCGCTTTGCAAAAAATAATCCAGTATTGTTATTATTATTAATATCATCCATCAATCTGTTGGAGCAGCGGTTCCCAAACTTTTTTCACCAAAAAGCATTTCAGAAAAAAACTTTGCTAAAGAAGTACCACCATAATGACCAACAGTAAAATACGTAGTAGGCCTAAGTATTCATTAAAAGCAAGGCAGCGTAAGTAAATGTTTTTGGCAATGGTAACATTACATGCAGTTTGAACAGTAACTCTGTACTTTAATCAAATGATTATTTGGCGTACCACTAGACGGAGCCTGTGTACTACTACTACCACCGTTTGAGAATCATTCTGTTCGAAACAAAATAAAATAATCAAACAATTGCCTATGCAACATGTGTAACAAGGGTATTCGTTCATAAGATTCATATTCATATAGTCATTGTTACAAGTGGGCATAATTGCGATGTGGCCCTCAATTAAAAACAAGTTTGACACCCCTAGAGTCTACCTTTATGAAACATTATGTACTGCTTGTGTTATGTACAACAAGGGGGGCGGAGACGGCACGACACAGGAAGTCTCGCTTAACAGGGTTTATTGAGCTTTTGATGAGTGAGTGGAGTGTGTATGCTACTATGTGTTTGCATGCAAGATTATGCGCAGGAATTAACAATATGGTATTTACCAGGAGTTTGTTGCTAGTGTGTGCTGGTTGTAGAGGTGAAACAAGTCCAAAGGGGCTGGGCAGAAAGAGGTCAGTGATCCAAGCGTGAGGTCCGTGGGTCCAAAGCGAGGGAAGTCGAGGATCCAGGGAGGCAGTCAGGGTCCAGAGGGAGATCCAGAAAAGTGAAGCACAAAGTTCACTTCTAAGGCGACCTAGAATACTGCAGGAACAGGGAAACGACAGGGACAAGTCAGCACAAGAAGGGAGGGAACAAAGAGAGCAGACACAGGAGAGGAGCCAGAGATGCAAAGCTTACCGTGAACAGAGAAATAGGTTCCGGCGCTGGATCGTCTGCTGCGTTGGTCTTTACACTGCTGAGGCTCATCACAACCAGGTGTTCCGATTGCAGATTGTCCGCAGCTGTGTCGTCGCGGGGGCGTGTCATGCTGCTCTCTCTTTCAACCTTTTTTGAGCCATGTTTCCATGTATTTATTTGCATATAATCTAGCACAGTGTGCATTCTTTAGCTTTTATTTGTATTGTTGCTTTCTACTATATACCAGTCTCTTCTTTTGTGCCAAGTAAACAAATACAGAAAGCTGCATTCTCTCCAAAGAGCTGCAGAGGCACTGAATCATTACAGTAGCTGATGAAAGTCACAGCAGAACCCGAAACAGGGCATATAAACACGTTTATATTGGATGGATATATTGCAAGAGGAGCATGCAACAGTTAAGCAACAATAGGTGCTGACATAAAAAAAAAAGCAACTATGCAATAAAGCAAGCCACATCTCTGAAATGGACACCAGGACTCCACCTTTGTTAGGAACGAGGCATTCGGCAAGAATGACTGCAATCAGGTGCTCGGCAGGACAAAAAATGATTAAATTAAACGCAGGCAAAAGCACAATGATAGAGACTTTAAAAAGGGCAGGGCTAGATCCAGAGCAGCTAAAAGAAGAAAGGCATCCCGGGAGACAGAAAGCCACATCGACAGGAGGCTCCCGATAAAGGAAGAGAAACCAGAGCAATGAGTCAGTGTGCTAAAAGAGAGATTGAGGATGTTGGGAAAGTTTGAATGTTTTAAACCGTTTTGTTCATAGTTTGTTCAATGAACTCCTTAGGAGCAGCATGAAACCAAACCCTACACAATAGACCATTTGAGCACACACCTTATATAAATAAGTCTATTTATTAAAATGTACCAATAATCTATTTTTGACAAACCATTAAACCACAGGTACTAAACTCAAAACCTGGGGGCCTAATCTGGCCCGCCACATTATTTTATGTGGCCTGCGAAAGCCTGGAAGTAATGTGTTAATAAAATGCATAATATTTTCTTACGAAATATATTTGTTCTTTCCCTTTTGACATGAAACATCATGTATTGCATGCAATTGCATATATTTTAAAATTCAATATTATAAACATCAAAATATCATAATATCATGTATTCCAAAAATACTTTTTGTTAAAATAAAGATAAATACTGTACTTAAATGTTTGCTTGACTTATGATTTCAAAACAAATTACCAATCAAGTTGTAGACTGTAAAATTGACAATAGATTTTACGGTTAATCTGAATTTTTTTTTTTTTTTACTGTATATCAACTTTGGTACTGTTTTTTTCCATATACACTAAGACAATTAAAAAATATGAAAACAGAAAAAACAACATAAAACAACATGATTTTACGGTAAAAACAAACAAACTAGCAGCTCTGCTGTTTGAATTTTACTGCTAAAAACAGTGGTATTATTTTTCCATTCCATTTGTTCCATTTTTTTACATGCAGTAAAAAAAACAACAACACTGCTTTCCCTGTAAAATTCTGGGGACTGAGCTGCCAGTTTTTTAAGTAAAATAAAACAAAAAATGTTGAATATTATGTAAAAAAATATATTGTTAATGTATTAAATACAGGCCCTGTGATGAGGTGGCGACTTGTCCAGGGTGTACCCTGCCTACCGCCCGAATGCAGCTGAGATAGGCTCCAGCGACCCCCCGCAACCCTAAATGGGACAAGCGGTAGAAAATGGATGGATGGATGGTATTATATACAGTATATATACATGTATATTCATATATTACTCATTGTAAAAGCCGGCCCTCTGAGGGCAACCATAACTGCGATGTGGCCCTCAATGAAAACAAGTTTGACACCCCTGCACTAAACCATTTTTGAGGAAGGAACACTTTTTTAATAGGTCTGAATCTCTCCACTTGTTGCTAGTTTGAATTCACAATGAGAAATTGTAAGTACCTTTAGGGATGGCTACCTGTTTACATTTGAACCGAGACAATACCATTTCTCAATGGTACTAATTTACGGAACTTTTGTGTGTGATCAATAAAGATTAATTTGTTTAATTAATCAAATCTATTTGTTTTTATTTAACATTTAACCATGAGCTGATAATAACAAATGTGCAGACCAGTTGTTGTATCTTGATTTCTGACACTTCTCAGTAGGGGTGTGGGAAAAAATCGATTCGAATTTGAATCACGATTCTCACATTGTGCGATTCAGAATCGATTCTCATTTAAAAAAAAAATTGTTTTTTGTTTTTTTATCAATCCAACAAAACAATACACAGCAATACCATAACAATGCAATCCAATTCCAAAACCAAACCTGACCCAGCAACACTCAGAACTGCAATAAACAGAGCAATTGAAAGGAGACACAAACACGACACAGAACAAACAATAGTGAAACAAAAATTAATATTATCAACAACAGTATCAATATTAGTTATAATTTCAGCAAAGCAGTGATTAAAAATCCCTCATTGACATTATCATTACACATTTATAAAAAGAAGAAAAAAAAGAAAAACAGTGTCACAGTGGCTTACACTTGCATCGCATTTCATAAGCTTGACAACACACTGTGCCCAATATTTTCACAAAGATCAAATAAGTCATATTTTTGGTTCGTTTAATAGTTAAAACAAATTTACATTATTCCAATCAGTTGATAAAACATTGTCCTTTACAATTATAAAAGGTTTTTACAAATATCTACTACTCTGCTTGCATGTCAGCAGACTGGGGTAGATCCAGCTGAAATCCCATGTATTGAATGAATAGAGAAAAAAATCGTTTTTGAATCGAGAATCGTGTTGAGTTGAAAAAAAAATCAATTTTGAATCGAATCGTGACCCCAAGAATCGATATTGAATCGAATCATGGGACACCCAAAGATCCAAAGCTAATGCTTATCAGTAGCATGTCAACAGCAAATCCAATGTAAATTAGCATCGAGCTAGCGTGTTTTCATAAATGGAGCATTCCTGTACGTTGGAGTGTTTTCTATCAGGCATACTTGCTTTGTTGGTGTTATGTTTGTAGAGGGGAGATGACGGCAAAGGCACCAGGGGGTGGTAATGTTTAATAATTTATTATTTATATAGTAAATATATATAATAATATTAAACAATACTAACTAATAAACTAAACTAAGGACATTGAGTGTGTCACAAAACCCACGAGTGTGTATGTGTGAGGCTATATATAAGGTTAATTGAAGTGTGTGTTACCAAGTATTGTCGAGAGCGAAGAAACAAGGCAGTCTGAGGGGCGGGCAGATGATCCAGGGCAGGAGAGAAGAGACTAGGTCCGTGTCCAGGCGAGGGTCGGGGATCAAGGAAGGCAGTCCAAAACACCAGGGGAAACAACGGAAGATTTCGAAGGGGAAGACTCGGGAAGGCACTGTGGGAGAGCAACACGGACGTCAGAAAACACAGAAGGAAAAACGCAGAGAGAGAGAGAGAGAGAGCATAAGGCTTATGGTTAACAAAGAGGTAACTAAGTTCCCGCAAGGATCCTTGGGTCCACTGGTCCTTTAAGAAGCTCGCCCTTTTACCTTCAAGTGTGCAGATTGCCGATTGTCTCCGGCTGCGGTGATGCATGGGCGCGGTCTGTGCTGCAAACGTTGAGGCTTGCCCTCTGTAGCTCACAGCGGAGCCTGTAGGTCAGGGGTGTCAAACTCATTTTAGCTCAGTGGCCTCATGGAGGAAAATCTATTACCAAGTGGGCCAAAATGGTAAAATCATGGCACGATAACTTCAAAATAAAGACAACTCCAGGTTGTTTATTTTGTTTTACTTTGGCCAAAAATAGAACAAGCACATTGTGAAAACGTACAAATCACAAATAATCCTCTGGAAAAAACACTTCAAGTTGGTGAAAATTCTGAGGAAATTGGTGCAGTTTCAAAAACACAATGAGTTTAGACGTGGTCTCAGTTTATCTACAAAGCCAGGATTAAACTTTAAGTCACAGTCTTTCTGGGATTGAACAAAAAACACAACATGTACACTCTTTGTGGTATCAAACACCTCCTTTGTCATGTCCACGTATCAATCCAGAGTTAACTCAACAAACCGTGAGAATCGGAGGTAAAACTATTCAAGAGGGTTAAGTTTTCTCCCTATATTTTCAAACCTTAGTTGGCGCCCGTCGTGGCGGTAATCCCCCGTTGGTAGAACACCTTATTTCACCGGTTTGGTCCATGTGCCGCCTCTAATGGCTCTGATATTCCGATGCGTTTTCGGTGTATAGAAAATAGTTTTATATATCTATTATTATTAATGTTATTATTATGGAAAAAGGACGACAACGAGGTATTTTAATGACAAAAAATGATTTCCAAGGTAAAAGTTTATTTTCAAGACAAAAAAAATATTTTCAAGGCAAAAGTTGATTATCCGAGTACACAAGATACTACCGTCTATTCTTAAAGGGGAACATTATCACCAAACCTATGCAAGCGTCAATATATACCTCGATGTTGCAGAAAAAAGACCATGTATTTTTTAACCGATTTCCGAACTCCAAATGGGTGAACTTTGGCGAATTAAACGCCTTTCTGTTTATGGCTCTTTTGGCGATGACGTCAGAACGTGACGTCACCGAGGTAACACACCCGCCATTTTCATTTTCAACACATTGCAAACACCGGGTCTCAGCTCTGTTATTTCCCGTTTTTTTCGACTATTTTTTGGAACCTTGGAGACATCATGCCTCGTCGGTGTGTTGTCGGAGGGTGTAACAACACTAACAGGTAGGGATTCAAGTTGCACCACTGGCAAGAAATCTGCCGCCAGACCCCCATTGAATGTGCCAGAGTGTCTGCACATTTTACCGGCGATGACAGACATGGCACACAGATGTATGGATAACCTGCGGATGCATTTGCAACGATTAAGTCAACAAAATCACAAAGGTGAGTTTTGTTGATGTTGTTGACTTATGTGCTAATCAGACATATTTGGTCGCAGCATGACTGCCAGCTAATCGATGCTAACATGCTATGCTAATTGATGCTAACATGCTATTTACGCTACCTGTATGTACATTTGAAACTAAATACCAACATTTAATGCGAAACAAACACTTACTAATCGACGGATTTAAGTTGCTCCAGTGTCACAAGATACGAAAGTCCTGATCGTTTGGTCCGCACATTTTACCGGCGATGCTAATAAGGCAGCCATGCTATGGGCCACTTCATTAGGTACACCCACGCTATGGCCGAATAGCGTCAATAGCTATTCGCTCAATAGCTTCAGTTTCTTCTTCAATTTCGTTTTTGCTATCTGCCTCCATACTCCAACCATCTGTTTCAATACATGCGTAATCTGTTGAATCTCTTAAGCCGCTAAAATCCGAGTCTGAATCCGTACTAATGTCGCTATATCTTGCTGTGGTAACCGCCATGTTGTTTGTATTGGCAGCACTGTATGACGTCACAGGGAAATGGACAGTCGCATCGCAAATAGCGAAAATCAAGAACTTTAAAGCATTTTTTAGGGATATTCCGGGAGGTGTAAAATTTTGAAAAAAACTTCGAAAAATAAAACAAGCCACTGGGAACTGATTTTTATTATTTTTAACCCTTTTGAAATTGTGATAATGTTCCCCTTTAAAACTTACACAAAGACATTATTGGGGAGTAATGGTGCCAAATAACGATGTGTTTGAAGCGGAAGACACAAAATGGCAGGTTTTATGTGTCCACGCTTTACTTTTTACCTCTTGCTGGTCCTAACAGAATTGCTATTGTGACATCCAGTGGACACATTCAGAGCAGCAGTTTATTTCATTAAAAAAAACAAAAAAAATGCAACTCATTTTAATACTTGGCAAACTCAACAGGCGGGCCGGATACAACCTGTTGGCGGGCCTGATCCGGCCCACGGGCCGTATGTTTGACGCCCCTGCTCTAGGTGCTCCCGCAGAGGACGGAGAAGCAGACTGCGCGTGCGCTGTAACAGTTGGCATTGTAAAGTGTAACATTACCTTGAGCCCCTTTTAGTGCTTGACTGCTTGTTTCTCTGCCAAGTGCTTGAGCCGGTGCCGAGTCTACAACCGGACGTGACGTCGCGGGCAACAAATGTTTCGAAATATGATACTGATTGATTTTACTTGAAACGATCCTTGATAGTACAGATGGAATTTGGTTGGTGCCTGTAAAAATACCAAATTAGGTAGCCCATCCCTATATGTGTGCCTAATAGACACAGTCAGGCTGTCCCTTATAGCGGCATAAGGACAGGAAGAATTGTGAGAAACAGGTCATTCCTGTATGATCATTAATGTAGTTACTATCTCTGTCAAATATAAATGATGCATTGGGATGAAAAGAAAACATTTTTGTTGTTGTTGCTCACACATGGATGCTGCATTGTTATAGTCTCCACTTTGCTACTTCAACACAATGTCTCACTGCCCTCAGTCTCCTCTTGGACAAAATGAGTCTCCTGACTTAAAAGTAAGTAGATTGTTAGTTGAGTATTTTGCAGTGGAAAAGTGTCAGCAGGAATTTGGCTCATCGCTGGTGGTCCATATCTCTTCCTCATCACCACTGTGCCCTTCTCTAGGTGCGTAGTCCTAATTGGATGGCAGGCTGCCACGGTGGACATCTCACGTGTTACGGAAGCTTCCATGAGGTTTCACAAATGGAAGCCATGATACCACTTCCGGTCTCTCTTTTGTCTTCCGTCCTGCTATTAAAAGTCGTCATCCATCCCCGCTTCTTTCTTTGCTCTTGTTTTGAATCTTTCTTCTTCAGCTCTTCTATTCGCGCCTGCAGCACCCTGAAATGCAAACAACCTGTTCAGGGGAGGGTGGGGTTTGGGGGGGAGTGAATTATTGAACGCTTCGCAGAAGTGGGCCGCGGAGAGGAAGCAGGAGAAGGATGATGAGGGTGAAGGCGAAGGAATGGAGAGTTTGCAAGGACAAAGGCTGGGAGGATTAAGACTGCGTTGCTGGGATGTAATTGTGTACACGTACAGTGTAAGCCGTGATGTGAAGAAGGTGTTGTCTGCACATACGGAAAACAACCGCAGCATGACACACTGGCCCAGATAGTCGGTATATATGCGTAAAGTTCACATAAGGAGCTCGGCTGCCGAGCATGTCATCTATTATCCATTCAGCTTCCTACAGGGGAGGCTGCTCCAGCAAGAACTTAAGGTTATCTCACAAAAAATACATATTTTGGGTTTTCACTGCAGCATATACAGCCAGTTTCTATGTGTAAAGCTTGCCAGACGAGTTGATTAGTTATAGCCCACTTAAAAGCACCACAAATACTTTTTTTTTGTGCCCTCAGTCTCCTCTTAGATAAGAAGTTGATTCAGGTTTCTTCATAAATTCAATTTTACCGTATTTTTCGGAGTATAAGTCGCTCTGGAGTATAAGTCGCACCCGCCGAAAATGCATAATAAAGAAGGAAAAATACATATATAAGCCGCACTGCAGTATAAGTCACATTTTTGGGGGAAATTTATTTGATAAAACCCAACACCAAGAATAGACATTTAAAAGGCAATTAAAAAAAAAAAAAGAATAGTGAACAACAGGGTGAATAAGTGTACGTTATATGACGCATAAATAACCAACTGAGAAGGTGCCTGGTATGTTAACGTAACATATTATGGTAAGAGTCATTCAAATAACTATAACATATAGAACATGCTTTACGTTTACCAAACAATCTGTCACTCCCGATCGCTAAATCCCATGAAATTTTATACGTCTAGTCTCTTACGTGAATAAGCTAAATAATATTATTTGATATTTTACGGTAATGTGTTAATAATTTCACACATAAGTCGCTCCAAACTATGACAAAAACTGCGACTTATTGTCCAAAAAATACGGTACATGGCTTTCAAGCTCTTATCCAGACTTTTTTTTTTTTGACATTGCGTATTTTGAATTGAACCAACGAGGAGCATATTGACCTGATCTGACCTGTCACGACCTTGCATCGAGTTGGCTTGGAATGTTTTTGTTACATAAGCAGACGTGACTTAAATGAAGACAACGGCCGACTTGTTGTTCATTAATGGACTGTGTCACTGTGTCATAAAACATTAACAGGGAAGAAACGCTGTAATTAACGCTCATTGACAGAGTGCACATTAAAAATGCATGTGGCCGTGCAGTTCCCATGTTGTTTAAGCACCCATTCCATTAGGAGGGACGCTACCATATTAGAGTACTTTTTAGGATGGTGTCTATATATATATATATATATATATATATATATATATATATATATATATATATATATATATATATATATATATGTATATGAATGTACATACTACACATATATATATATATATACAGTATATCTATATATATATGTATGTATGTATATATATATATATATGAATGTACATACTACACATATATATATATATATATATGTATATATATATATATATATATATATATATATATATATATATATATATATATATATGAATGTACATACTACACATATATATATACAGTATATCTATCTATCTATATCTATCTATCTATCTATCTTTATATATATATATATATATATCTGGCTGGGTTTTAAAATGCACCCAATGGTGTTGTTTTTCAATCGATCAGAAGATGAATAATAATATCAAAATGAAATTACAGAAATAAATTCATGTAATTTACTAATTTCCCTCAGCTAATGTACTAACGTGGTTTATTTTGTACATATGTAGCATCATCTACAACAAAACTTGTGAATTAGAAATGTCACAGATTACTTTACCAATATCAATAACAATCAAGGCATGTACGTAACAATACACATGTTGTATCATTACGCTCATCAATCAATCAATCAACGTTTAGTTATATAGCCGTTAATCATACATGTCTCAAAGGGCTGCACAAATCATTAATAAAAGCAATCAATTACAGTTTATTTAGAATAGCCCTTAATCACAAGTAGGGTTGCAAAATTCTGGGAATATTCAAAGTTGGAAACTTTCCATGGGAATTAACTGGTACACATAGAAATTAATGGGAAATTAATGGGTATAAACATAGAATGCAACATGCTAGATCTTGCAGCATGATTATTGGCCACAAACTCCTGATTTAATGCAAATTCAGTAGAATTTCACCCTTAACTGTGCATTCCTCCATCACATGTACAGTGCATTATTCCATCACATGCACAGATAATTCCCAGCATGCTACACACTACAACATGGCTTTTGAGGCCCCACTAGTATTTGAGCCCAAGGACTTCATCCAGACGTGGATGTAGAACTTTACCTCATTTGGGGGTAAGGAGACTGAGCTTGCGTGCCAGGTGTAGAAGCTCCGGCTGGATATAGTCGGACTCACTTCGACGCACAGCAAGGGCTCTGGAACCAGTTCTCTCGAGAGGGGCTGGACACTCTTCCACACTGGCTTTACCGGCAGTGAGAGGCGACGGGCTGGGGTAGCAATTCTTGTTGCCCCCCGGCTCAAAGCCTGCATGTTGGAGTTCATCCAAGTGGACAAGAAGGTAGCTTGCCTCCGCAATCGGGTGGGGGTACGGGTCCTGACTTTTGTTTGTGCTTATGCACCAAACAGCAGTTCAGAGTACCCACCCTTTTTGGATACACTCGAGGGAGTACTGGATAGTGCTCCCCCGGGTAATTCCCTTGTCCTACTGGGGGACTTCAATTCTCATGTTGGCAACAACAGTGAAACCTGGAGAGGCGTGATTGGGAAGAATGGCTGCCCGTATCTGACCCTGAGTGGTGTTTTGTTATTGGACTTTTGTGCTCGTAACAGATTGTCCATAACAAACACCATGTTCACACCAGGACACCCTAGGCCACAGCTCCATGATCAACGTTGTAGTTGTGTCATTGGATTTGTGGTCTCATGTTTTGGACACTTGAGTGAAGAGAGGTTTAAGAGCTTTCTACCGATCACCACCTGGTGGTGAGTTGGCTGCGATGGTGGGGGAGATTGCCGGACAGACCTGGCAGGCCCCAACGCATTGTGAGGGTCTGCTGGGAACGTCTAGCAGAGTCTCCTTTCAGAGAGAGTTTCAATTCCCACCTCCGGAATAACTTTGAACATGCCACAAGGGAGGTGCTGGACATTGAGTCCGAGTAGAAGATGTTCCATACCAATCAGCAAGGCGGCGGATTAGAGCTGTGGCCGCAAGGTAGTTGGTGCCTGTCGTGGCGGTAATCCTAGCCCCCGTTGGTGGACACCGACAATGAGGGATGCCGTCAAGCTGAAGAAAGAGTCCTATCGGGTTCTTTTGGCTCATACAAGTCTGGAGGCAGCGGACAGGTACCGACAGGCCAAGCGATGTGTAGCTTCAGCAGTCCCGGAGGCAAAAACTCGGACATGGGAGGAGTTCGGGGGAGCCATGGAAAACGACTTCCGGACGGCTTCAAAACGATTCTAGACCACCATCCGCCGCCCCAGGAAGGGGAAGCAATGCTCTGTCAGCACCGTGTAGGGTGAGTATGGTGTTTGACTGACCTCGACTCCGGATGTTGTGGATCGGTGGAGGAAAGGCTTCGAAGACCTGCTCAATCCCACCAACAAATTTCCTATGAAGAAGCAGTGCCTGGGGAATCTGTGGTAGCCTCTCCTATTTCTGGGGCAGAGGTTGGAAAGGTACTTAAAATGTTCCTCGGTGGCAAGGCCCCGGGGGTGGATGAGATCTGCCCCGAGTTCCTTAAGGCTCTGGATGCTGTGGGGCTGTCTTGGTTGACAAGACTCTGCAGCTTTTGTCAATATTTGCTTTAAAACTGAGAATCAATAATAAAGCATACATTTCTGGTATTTACGGTATCGATACTTTAGTATCGATCCACACGTTACTATCAGATTGTCCGTCCATCATTCCATTTTCTAACGCTTATTCCCTTAGGGGTTGCGGGGGGCGCTGGTGCCTATCTCAACTACAATCAGGCGGAAGGCTATGTACACCCTGGACAAGTCACTAACTCATCGCAGGGCCAACACAGATAGACAGACAACATTCACTCTCACATTCACACACTAGGGCCAATTTACTGTTGACTATCAGATAGTATTAATTATGAATCACGCAATTTTTCAATAAAGATTAAAAGAACAAATGAATCTTTGAAATAAATGAAGTTTGTTGACACATATTTCGAAAGCTTTCACGGGGCCACATGAAATGACGCGGCGGGCTAGATTTGGCCCCCGTGCCTTGATTTTTGACACCTGTGTTCTAAATAGTCCAGCTGAGGGATGCGCTGCATGATGAAACATTTTTATTGGGAATATTCATGACACTTTCATCTTCGCTTATGATACCCACCAGTCAAACGGCAGCGTTTAAAGGTTGGCGCGAGCGTCTTCGAACGCACGCCCAAGAAAATATGTTCCTTTATTGGTGCCAAATTGATTTGAAACTTGTTGATGCAATATAAATGTTCCTCAGCAGCGCGCCGGCTGTCTGCCAAGGCGTTGATTCATGCACGCTGGCCCGGCTTTTTGCGGAAGCTCTGTTTTTCCTCCCTTGTTGTTGTTGTCCTTGAGCCTGACAAGACGTCTTTAATTTATGTCTTTTATTAGCGATAATACCAGCATGGGAATAATTGTAAGCGTGGCGTCCTGCGGGGTTCGATAAATCTCCTCTTCTAAATTTGACACGTTTTATAGTGAAATCTCGTTCTCACAATTGCGCCAAAGATATAGTTGACGGTTTATGTCAGCCCCGCTTGACGAGCGCGCGTACTATGGCGGCTGTCTGTCAACCGGCTGATGTGTCCTTGAGCGCGGCTGTTCGGTACACAGCTCTCGTGGAGATCAATATTACATGATGCTATCAAATTATTATTACAATGTCAATCAGAGAGGAGTCTGTTTATAGCGGCACCACTCATTATCACTTCCCTCCAAGCGTGAGGATGCCACCTCGGTCGAGTCAGTCGAGAGAAAGTCGCCGCTTGTTTCAGTCAACCTTCCAAGGCGAAAAGTGAGAAAGGACACTCTTTAGAGAATTCCACATGTGCGTCATCAGATGCTTTTTCAGCCTGACCTTTGTGTTCTGTAACACTGATGTCACTCAGCATCCAACAACATCACCTCTAAAAATAGTGTCACCATTTGTCATCATGTGGAAAAGCTTTGTGTTTTTTTCTATACTTATTACTAGAACATTTTAATCAGTAGAAAAGAGGTCATAATATGCTTTTATATATATATACAAAACTCAAAACCAGTAAAGTTCAACTTATATTCAATTGAATAAGCTGCAAAGACTTTAATGTCCCAACTGAGAAACTTATTTTTCCTTTTAACAACACTTAGTTAACGTTTGGGAACTGAGAAGACCAATTTTTGAAGCTTTTCAGGTGTAATTCTTTCCCATTCTTGCTTGATGTACGGGTCCTCGTTGTGGTATTTTAAGCTTCATAATGCGCCACACATTTTCGAAGGGAGACAGGTCTGGACTACGGGCAGGCCAGTCTAGTACCCGCACTCTTTTACTATGAAGCCAGGCTATTGTAATACGTGGCTTGGCATTGTCTTGCTGAAATAAGCAGGGGTGTCCATGATAACGTTGCTTGGATGGCAACATAAGTTGCTCCAAAACCTGTATGTACCTTTCAGCATTAATGGTGCCTTCACAGATGTGTAAGTTTCCCCTGCATTGGGCACTAATACACCCCCATACTATCAAAGATGCTGGCTTTGAACTTTGTGCCTAGAACCGTCTGGATTGTTCTTTTCCTCTTTGCTCCGGAGGACACGTTGTCCTCAGATTCCAAAAACACTTTGAAATGTGGACTAATCAGACCAGAGAACACCTTTACACTTTGCATCAGTCCATATTAGATGAGCTCGAGCCCAGCGAAGTCGGGGGCGTTTCTGGGTGTTGTTGATAAATGGCTTCCGCTTTGATTAGTAAAGTTTTAACTTGCACTTACAGATGTACTGACCAACTGTACTTACTGACAGTGGTTTTCTGAAGTGTTCCTGAGCCCATGTGATGATATCCTTCACACACTGATGTGGGGTTTTGATGTAGTACTGCCTGAGGGATCGAAGGTCACGGGCTTAGCCACATACATGCTGTGATTTCTGCAAATTCTCTTAAACTTTTGATGATATCAAGGACCGTAGAGCAGTGTTTCTCAAATGGGGGTACACGTACCCGTGGGGGTACTTGAAGGTATGCCAAGGGGTTCAAAGCCTGCACGTTTGAGTTCAACCCAGTAGACGAGAGGGTAGCTTCCCTTCGCCTTCGGGTGGGGGGACGGGTCCTGACTGTTGTTTGTGCTTACGCACCAAACAGCAGTTCAGAATACCCACCCTTTTTGGGTACATTCGAGGGAGTACTGGAAAGTGCTCCCCCGGGTGATTCCCTTGTCCTACTGGGGGACTTCAACGCTCATGTTGGCAACGACAGTGAAACCTGGAGAGGCGTGATTGGGAAGAATGGTCGCCCGGATCTAAACCCGAGTGGTGTTTTGTTATTGGACTTTTGTGCTCGTCACGGATTGTCCATAACAAACACCATGTTCAAACATAAGTGTGTCCATTTGTGCACTTGGCACCAGGACACCCTAGGCCGCAGTTCCATGATCGACTTTGTAGTTGTGTCATCGGATTTGCGGCCTCATGTTCTGGACACTCGGGTGAAGAGAGGGGCGGAGCTTTCTACCGATCACCACCTGGTGGTGAGTTGGTTGCAATGGTGGGGGAGGATGCCGGACAGACCTGGCAGGCCCAGGCGCATTGTGAGGGTCTGCTGGGAACGCCTGGCAGAGTCTCCTGTCAGAGAGAGTTTCAATTCACACCTACGGGAGAACTTTGAACATGTCACGAGGAAGGTGCGGGACATTGAGTCCGAGTGGACCATGTTCCGAACCTCTATTGTCGAGGCGGCTGATTGGAGCTGTGGCCGCAAGGTTGTTGGTGCCTGTCGTGGCGGTAATCCCAGAACCCGTTGGTGGACACCAGCAGTGAGGGATGCCGTCAAGCTGAAGAAGGAGTCCTATCGGGTTCTTTTGGCTCATAGAACTCCGGAGGCAGTGGACGGGTACCGACGGGCCAAGCGGTGTGCAGCTTTAGCGGTCGCGGAGGCAAAAACTCGGACATGGGAGGAGTTCGGGGAAGCCATGGAAAACGACTTCCGGACGGCTTCGAAGCGATTCTGGACCACCATACGCCACCTCAGGAAGGGGAAGCAGGGCACTATCAACACCGTGTATGGTGCGGATGGTGTTCTGCTGACTTCGACTGCGGATGTTGTGGATCGGTGGAGGGAATACTTTGAAGACCTCCTCAATCCCACCAACACGTCTTCCTTTGAGGAAGCGGTGCCTGGGGAATCTGTGGTGGGCTCTCCTATTTCTGGGGCTGAGGTTGCTGAGGTAGTTAAAAAGCTCCTCGGCGGCAAGGCCCCGGGGGTGGATGAGATCTGCCCGGAGTTCCTTAAGGCTCTGGATGCTGTGGGGCTCTCTTGGTTGACAAGACTCTGCAGCATCGCGTGGACATCGGGGGCGGTACCTTTGGATTGGCAGACCGGGGTGGTGGTCCCTCTCTTTAAGAAGGGGGACCGGAGGGTGTGTTCCAACTATTGTGGGATCACACTCCTCAGCCTTCCCGGTAAGGTTTATTCAGGTGTACTGGAGAGGAGGCTTCGCCGGATAGTCGAACCTCGGATTCAGGAGGAACAGTGTGGTTTTCGTCCTGGTCGTGGAACTGTGGACCAGCTCTATACTCTCGGCAGGGTTCTTGAGGGTGCATGGGAGTTTGCCCAACCAGTCTACATGTGCTTTTTGGACTTGGAGAAGGCATTCCACCGTGTCCCTCGGGAAGTCCTGTGGGGAGTGCTCAGAGAGTATGGGGTACCGGACTGTCTTATTGTGGCAGTCTGCTCCCTGTATGATCAGTGCCAGAGCTTGGTCCGCATTGCTGGCAGTAAGTCGGACAGGTTTCCAGTGAGGGTTGGACTCCGCCAAGGCTGTCCTTTGTCACCGATTCTGTTCATAACTTTTATGGACAGAATTTCTAGGCGCGGCCAAGGCGTTGAGGGGATCCGGTTTGGTGGCCACGGGATTATGTCTCTGCTTTTAGCAGAGGATGTAGTCTTGATGGCTTCATCTGGCCGGGATCTTCAGCTCTCACTGGATCGGTTCGCAGCTGAGTGTGAAGCGACCGGAATGAGAATCAGCACCTCCAAGTCCGAGTCCATGGTTCTCGCCCGGAAAAGGTTGGAGTGCCATCTCCGGGTTGGGGAGGAGACCCTGCCCCAAGTGGAGGAGTTCAAGTACCTAGGAGTCTTGTTCACGAGTGAGGGAGGAGTGGATCTTGAGATCGACAGGCGGATCGGTGCGGCGTCTTCAGTAATGCGGACGTTGTATTGATCCGTTGTGGTGAAGAAGGAGCTGAGCCGGAAGGCAAAGCTCTCAATTTACTGGTCGATCTACATTCCCATCCTCACCTATGGTCATGAGCTTTGGGTCATGACCGAAAGGATAAGATCACGGGTACAAGCGGCCGAAATGAGTTTCCTCCGCCGGGTGGCGGGGCTCTCCCTTAGAGATAGGGTGAGAAGCTCTGCCATCCGGGAGGAGCTCAACGTAAAGCCGCTGCTCCTCCACGTCGAGAGGAGCCAGATGAGGTGGTTCGGGCATCTGGTCAGGATGCCACCCGAACGCCTCCCTAGGGAGGTGTTTAGGGCACGTCCAGCTGGTAGGAGGCCACGGGGAAGACCCAGGACACGTTGGGAAGACTATGTCTCCCGGCTGGCCTGGGAACGCCTCGGGATCCCGCGGGAAGAGCTAGACGAAGTGGCGGGAGAGAGGGAAGTCTGGGCTTCCCTGCTTAGGCTGCTGCCCCCACGACCCGACCTCGGATAAGCGGAAGATGATGAATGGACTCCCAAATTTCAGTGCCCCTCCCGAAAATCACCAGGGGGAAACCATTCTCCCAAATTTCTCCCGATTCCCACCTGGACAACAATATTGGGGGCGTGCCTTAAAGGCACTGCCTCAAGCGTCCTCTAAAACCTTTCCTCACGTCCGCTTTTCCTACGTAGAAACAGCGTGCCGGCCTAGTCACATACATATGGGGCTTTTACACACACACGCTAATGCAATGCAAGCTTGGTCAAAAGCCATACAGGTCACACTGAGGGTGGCCGTATAAACAACTTTAAAACTGTTACAAATATGCGCCACACTGTGAACCAACACTAAACGAGAATGACAACCAAATTTCGGGAGAACATCCGCACTGTAACACAACATAAACACAACAGAACAAATACGCAGAACCTCTTGCAGCACTACCTCTTCCTGGACGCTACAATATAAAAATGTATTATTAGCCCGTGGGAAAAGTTTATTTTGATATTTACCTGAGAAGGCTGCAAATAGAAAAGAGGCATTCAATTTCTATTTAAATTTGATTTGATAAGCCATTGCTATTTTTAAATTATTAGTATTATTTGAAACTCGATTTTGCATGTCACTATAAAGTTATATAAGTCTCGCTTGTTCAATATTCAATGCAAAACTTGTTTGGGTCCCTATTAAAAGGTTAATTTGTTCAACCTTGGCCCGCGGCTTTGTTCAGTTTAAAATTTTGGCCCACTCCGTATTTGAGTTTGACACCCCTGTTGTAGATATTTAAAGGCCTCAACAGGTGTTGGTGCTGTGCAGTATATGACAGAATCATCAGCAGAGGAATGGAAAGTTGAGTTCGGAATATTTAGATTATTTATGTAAATAGTGAATAACAGGGGGCCCAACACAAAACCTTGAGGGACACCCTTTTTCATTTGCAGTACGTTTGAGGAGGAACCTTCTATCTGAACAGCCTGAGTTCTACTTGTGAGGTATTTTGCAAACCATCCAACTGCTTGCTGAGAATAGCTGAAAGACGTTTGATTAAAATGACAGTCAGCTAAAACTTTGTAAAGTTTAGGTTTACATTGAAGAACATTTATTTTTCTTGAAGAAACACAACTGGTCCTGTGGAAACATGCTTTTATGAAGTTAATTTTCCAACATCTGACACATGTGATTGTACACAAAGACACGCACACATGCGGAATAATTCTCCACAGGACCCTTACTATAAACTGAATAATAAATGACCTCAGATGTTCCAGCAGGGGTGTTTCATGGCAGGAAAATGGAGAGCAGGGGTCCATCAGGTCTATTGACTATGAAAACACACAAACGACTTAGAGTGCAAACTTTCACACACATGTACACAACCACAAACACACCAGCACATGAGTATTGAATGGAAGCATACAATGCTCTGTGGGCCGCTGTGGTTGTAATAGCCTCATTATTCATCTGTGCGCTCCGCTTAAACACTTCGCCAAGGCGTACAAGGAGGAAAAGCAAGAGGCTATTAAACCCACAAACAGAAACACATGCATACATTTATAAACACACATATTAATCCTCATGCTGATGTAAAGTTAACTCAAGCTTTGCTGTAATGTAAAAAAATGAGCGTTTGCTTCTTGTTTTGCTTGAATTAAATGTGAATAATTCAGCACATTGACTGCTGAGGTTTGCAAGCAGACTGGAAGTAATGGTGGTCAGAATGAGGCGCTTGTTGTAATCAAGCTGGGACCCCAAGCTGAATTTTATCTAATATTATTTCACACTGTTTTATTTACAAAACCCAAAACCAATAAAGTTGGCATGTTGTATAAATAGTAACCAAAAACAGAATACAATGATGTGCAAATCCTTTTCAACTCATATTCAATTGAATAGACTGCAAAGAAAATATATTTAATGTACAAACTGAGAAACTTATTTTTCTTTGCAAATAATCATTAACTAATAATTAACATCTTGCAAAAAAGTTGGCACAGGGGCATTTTTACCACTGTGTTACATGGCTTTTCCTTTTAACAACAGTCACGTTTGGAATTGGTTTTCAGCCTTGCCGCTTACCTGCAGTGATTTCTCCAGAATCTATGAATGTTTTGATGATTTTACAAACCGTAGATGGTGAACTCCCTAAATTCCTTGCAGTAGCTTGTTAAGAAATGTTGGTCTTAAACTATTCGACAATTTGCTCACGCATTTGTTTCACAAAGTGGAGACCCTCGCCCCATTCTTGTTTGTGAATGACTGAACATTTCATGGAAGCTGCTTTTATACCCAATCATGGCACCCACCTGTTACTAATTAGCCTGTTCACCTGTGTGATGTTCCAAATAAGTGTTTGATGAGCATTCCTCAACTTTCTCAGTCTTTTTTGCCACTTATGCCAGCTTTTTTTAAACATGTTGCAGGCATCAAAATCCAAATAAGCTAATATTTGGAAAAAAATAACAAAGTTTTCCAGTTTGAACGTTAAGTATCTTGTCTTTGCAGTTTATTCAATTGAATAAAAGTTGAAAAAGATTTTGAAATAATTGTATCCTGTTTTTAACAACGTGCCAACTTCACTGGTTTTGGATTTTTGTTTATCTAAAATATTTTTCATACTTTTGTAATCAGACTTGAGTTTAATTTGATGCCTGCTTTGTACTAAAACTAATTCATAGGAATGAAATTGTTCAATAATTATAAATTTTTAGTGCAAAATAACAAACATTCATAAAACACCCTAGTTCAACTGTGATCATGATTGGATGTTAGTGTAATGCCATTGCCTTTCAAGACAAGCAGTAGTGTTGTGCACCACAGGAGCCAGCAGCGGGAACATTGTTACTGTATTCTTATCAGTAATAGGGCAGGAAGCGGCTGGGAATATGTTTGTGGTAAATTATTTATTACATGTCATTTAACATGTGCTTACTCTTGAAAAATGGGCCCCCCAAAAAATATTGCAGGGCTGTACGCAAAGTACAAGATCTGCATTGTAATCCTGGTTGTAATCACAGAAAGAAATTGTCAAAAACTGTTCGTCTAAAAGAAACTTAGAAAAGGATACAAGTTAAAAATAAGTTTCGTTTGAGTTTTTATTATAGAATTAGTTTTTTACTGCTTTGTTTTTAAGGTTCACACGTAACCGTGTTTCATTTTCTGGCACTTTTTTTTACACAAACAGTTACTCCATCTAATAGTGTCTGAATCTTGCATGACTTTTCTACTTAGTATGCCGTGATGTTTTTGCCCTTTTCTTCATAGTTTTTACTCTAGTCTAGTAGCATTCCAGTGCCTCCTTTTATACAAGAAATATTTTAAGATTCCAATTAAAGTAGTCTTTCTATGTATTTATATCTCTTTCTATGTATTTATATCTTTATTCATTTCTTAAAATGTTTAGATTTTTTAAAATATATTTCATATTTTATGTATGATGGATGTATTCTATATATTTTTGGAAAACTTATGTAGAAATGTATTCTCCGAAATGCTCGATAAATTACTTTTTTTTAATGTGTTGTTTAATTAAAATTCCAATCATGTATTTTATATAAACTGGTAAATCATTTAAAATGTTAAAGACATTTTCTTTATTAATCGTGTTTTGCATAAAAACATTTGATTTATCATACAGGTACTAATTACTTTTTTGGATGTAACTTTTTTATTTTAAATTTTTGCACATTTAAATAGAAATCTACATATATAAATATATTGTATTTGTATTTGTTTTTACATCTATGTTATTGTATATTACATCAATAAATACATGTACAATTTGATATAGCACAGCGTTTAAAATGTTAATTAAATTATTTAGGCTTTTTTTTTAATTTATTTAACGATGCACTGGATGTTTTTTTTTTTTTAAATTGCATTTAGCTGTAATCTATTTTAATAATTCATGTGTGTAGTTTTTGTCCCATTTCTTTCATTAGGGGGAACCAATATTTAAAACTTTTGTTGAATTTGGGTCCCTTTTCTTAGTTGCACTTGGTTTATTGAAGGGAGATGTTTAAGTGTACTTCAGTGATGAATTACTCAAACATAATTGTGTATAAAATCCTGTTGTATAAACTAGTGTTGCCAATAAGGTAAGTACAGTATACAATATATTTATCAATTTCTACATGCTATATACTTTTAAAATGTTAAAGACTAATGTGCTACTTTGTCGTTTTAAGTTAGCTTATTGTGCTAGCAAAGTTACCTGCAAGTAATATGATACCCAAAATTCTGAAGTTACTTTAGTTTTACTGTATTAAGATTAATTTAGGTGTGTCATTGTAATCTGTTTGTTCCAGATATTATTTATATATTTTCCTGCTATTACTAGCTTTAGCCACCTCAAAACTACTACGGAACTTGGATATATTGTGTCATATGTGAGGAAAGAACGTCTTATTGTAAACCTATTAACTCACATTTACCAAACAAGACAAGGATTGGTCATTTGTGAAGTATTTGGGAATATGGACTAGTGTTACGAATGCGTGCTTAGCATTAAGTCATATGTTTACATGGAAACCGTGGGGATAAGTCAGGCTAGGCTTTTTTTTTTATCCGTCAGAGGAAGTGGAGGTAAGGGCTTCCGTTAATCCATTTGTCAGCTGGAGTGAACCCCTCGTAGGAAAGTCATAAGCTCCTTGTGCCGGTGACTTGGATATTCACACGTCTCGTTAACTGCCATAGCAAACCTGTGGTTGCAGTGATGTGGCACGCTGGAGAGAAGCGAGGTAGAGATAACAGTAACGGTTGTGTTTGTGGCTCATTTAAAGGCCTACTGAAACCCACTACTACAGACCATGCGGTCTGATAGTTTATATATCAATGATGAAATATTAACATTGCAACACATGCCAATACGGCCTTTTCAGTTTACTAAATTGCAATTTTGAATTTCCCGCGAGTTTTTTGTTGAAAACTTTGCGGAATGATGACGCGTACGCGTGACGTCACTGACTGTCAGGAAATATTAGCAGCTACACCACTCGCGGCTAAAATTTGTCTGCTTTAACCGTATAATTACACAGTATTTTGGACACCTGTGTTGCTGAATCTTTTGCAATTTGTTCATTTAATAATGGAGACTATAAAGAACAATGCTGTTGGTGGAAAGCGGTGGATTGCAGCTGTCTTTAGCACCGAGACACAGCCGGTGTTTCTTTGTTTGTTGTGAAGCATTACAGAGCGGTCAAGCGAACATGTTTTCTCTACGTCAACCAGCATGTTTTTGGATGGGGAAATTGTGATATGTATCGTACCAGAGACATCAGTGGATTATTCGTCGTCCTGCAGCAGCTGTGAGCTTGGCTCCTCGGCTTCTCTCTGAGACACATCGTGTTCACCGCAGCCATCCGACCTCGAGGTATGTCTTTAAAATCTTTTACAATCTTTGAAATCTCAGTAAAACCCTATTAAAACAATAAGCAGATAAGGGATCTTCCAGAATTATCCTAGTGAATGTGTCTAATTACATCTGAAACGCTCACACTGCCGCCGCCCGGAGCCGTCGCTTTTTTATTTATTTAATATTAGATATATTTTTCTTGTCCTTCACTATCAATATCCTCATTCACAAATCTTTGATCCTCGCTCAAATTAATGGGGAAATTGTCGCATTCTCGGTCCGAATTGCTCTTACTGCTGGTGGCTCCCATTAAAAACAATGTGAATATGTGTGGAGCCCTGCAACTCGTGACATCACGCGCACATACTTCCGGTAAAGGCAGGGCTTTTCTATTGGCGACCAAAAGTTGCGAACTTTATCGTCAATGTTTTCTACTAAATCCTTTCAGCAAAAATATGGCAATATCGCGAAATGATCAAGTATGACACATAGAACGGACCTGCTATCCCCTTTTAGATAAGAACATCTCATTTCAGTAGGCCTTTAAGTCGCTATTTTTTCAGGTGTTAAAATTATTTGAGACAGGAGTTTTGGTGTATTTTAACCTTAAAGTAACAACTTCATATTAAATTTGATGCTGTATTGGCTTGGAATGAATAGATTAGTGTCTCATACTGCTGCCATGGTTACAACACATCACCTATTTAGTGCTCCATGATAACTGAAACACATGCAATAGAGTAAAGCAAGGCCGCTCTAGCTTTGTTTTATTCAAAAGGG
Source organism: Nerophis ophidion (assembly GCF_033978795.1). Classification (NCBI taxonomy): domain Eukaryota; kingdom Metazoa; phylum Chordata; class Actinopteri; order Syngnathiformes; family Syngnathidae; genus Nerophis; species Nerophis ophidion. The sequence goes on along the minus strand of NC_084612.1, from coordinate 20,495,056 downwards.
GACTGAGGGCAGCAAGAGAAGAGTGACAAAGTGGAGACTGTGGGGTAGTACAATATAGAGCAATGTGTATGTTGTGAATGCTTCAACAACAACAACAAAAAAACCTGTCATTTTAATGACTTTGACCTGAAAGTAATGTTTTTACTACACTACTGCAGCAAGTGTTCAACATGCATCAGGCTTTCAAGGACAAAGTAGGCATTGGGAGATTTTCAGAGTTTTTCTTCTCCTCTCGATAAGCCTTTGCAGCTACACAAGGGACACAAAACTAGAAATTGAACCAGACCCAGGGTTGCTATGTTGAATTCATGTTCTCAAGTTCGCAGAACAATTTTCCACAAACATTTGTTAAAAGGTTGCACTTGGGCTAAGGAACAATCCATTAGATTTAGATTAGATCACGACCTGCTCAGTGGCCTTGTGGTTAGAGTATCCGCCCTGAGATCAGTAGGTCGGGAGTTCAAACCCCGTCCGAGTCATACCAAAGCCTATAAAATGGGACCCGTTACCTCATTTGCTTGGTACTCAGCATCAAGGGTTGGAATTAGGGGTTCAATCACCAAATGATTCCTAAATGATAACCAAATGGGATTTGAGCCGAGGATTTCTTTGTGACTTGTGCAGCCCTTTGAGACATTTGTGATTAAGAGCTACATAAGTAAACTTTGATTTATTGATTGCTAAAGGTCCATAGGGAAAATCTAATTTATTTAAATTACAGTGTTCTCTCATACGGTGTGACTCATACGGTGTGTACTATCGGTACTCACAAATGATGACGCTAAAGAATTAGCTCTAAGGGGATGACGACAGCGTCAAGGTGACGGACAGTTGTTTGCACAGTTGCCATCATTTTTATATTATGTTCCCCCTTCTCAAGTTTGCAGAACAACTTTCCACAAACATTCGTTAAAGGGTTGCACTTGGGCTTAGGAAAAATCCATTAAATTTAAATTAGATCACGACCTGCTCAGTGGCCTTCTGATTAGAGTATCTGCCCCGAGATCGGTAGGTCGGGAGTTCAAACCCCGGCCGAGTCATACCAAAGACTATAAAATGGGACCCGTTACCTCCCTAGCTTGGCAGTCGTCCTGTCCCCTTAGCAGAAAAACAGCCCCAAAGCATGATGTTTCCAACCCCATGCTTCACAGTAGATATGGTGTTCTTGGGATGCAACTCAGAATTATTCTTCCTCCAAACACGACGAGTTGAGTTTATACCAAAATGGATACATGGATGATACAGCAGAGGATTGGGAGAATGTAATGTGGTCAGATGAAACCAAAATATAACTTTTTGGTACAAACCCAACTTGTCGTGTTTGGAGGAAGAAGAATACTGAGTTGCATCCCAAGAACACCATACCTACTATGAAGCATGGGGGTGGAAACATCATGCTATGTGGCTGTTTTTCTGCTTAGGGGACATGACGATTGATCCGTGTTAAGGAAAGAATGAATGGGGCCATGTATCGTGAGATTTTGAGCCAAAACCTCCTTCCATCAGTGAGAGCTTTGAATGGTTGACCAAATACTTATTTTCCACCATAATTTATAAATACATGTAACAGGGTCAATTACGTCTTGTAAATAATGTATTTTCTAATGTTTTATTATTGTTATAATTACACAAAATATGTAGGTTCCTTGTAAATACCTGAATATTGTTTGATGTTTTGTCAATGTGGAACCATTGTCTCGTTGTCCCTCCTACTGCAATAATTACTGTGACACCTGTCTTTTTATATGCGTTAGACACGCCCTCCAACTTCCCTTTTTGTCTACGATAACGGGAGAGGTAGGCGTCCATGCGACGACAGAAAATATGTTGTCTTGTTAGGAACTTTAATTCATTTCTTGTTCATTATCATATTTGTGTAGGGGCTCGACGAAGCGGTAGAAAATGGATGGATGGCACAAAGTATTTGATGACAATTGTATTCTGTGTTATCAGGTATGTTTTTATTTTATTGTGTATGTAACTCTGCCCGCCCTTTTTGTCTACGATAACGGGAGAGGGGCTCGACGATGGCACAAAGTATTTGATGACAATTGTATTCTGTGTTAAACCCATGGTGTCGGTCGTCTTCATAAACAACACATAACGCAGAGGAAAAGACCACCGGTTACATACATTCTTTAAATTTCCTACAATTTGAATTCCTGGATTTATTTTTCACATTCTGTCTCTCACAGTTGAAGTGTACCTATGATGAAAATTACAGACCTATCTCATCATTTTAAGTGGGAGAACTTGCACAATTGGTGGCTGACTAAATACTTTTTGCCCCACTGTATGAGAACTGGACACCAGTTATCATAATCAGATATTTTTCAAATGTTGCAATACAAATTAAAATAAGTATAATCAAAAACAATTAATATTTATTTACACACACAAAATACAGAAAATTAGTACCGTTGAGTACCTGTAATCAGTACCGTATCGGTTCAAATGTGAACGGTACCCAACTAGCTATGTTTTTGTTTTGGCTACTGGCTAGCACTGTGTGGTAAAGTTGGCAATAACGTTTTTCTGTTGGCATACTACATCACTAAAAAGATGTTACTTGTACAATATTACCTTCAATCACTTGGCTATGCCTTCACTTACTTAGGACCAAAATGAGGCATCACTAGCTACTTCTTTTTTTCTGTCTGGTTACTACTGTTACTGGATTTTGGTGCCCATGCCTTGTCTTGAAAGTTAAGTTGAGGTTCTGCATAATATGATCATTGACAGAGATTCTAAATTGTAAGTTTTGCCTTCCATTGGAGGCTTAGTTTCCTGAAAATAGTGATATAATTAGATTTTTACGCCAACTCTCACTGTACCTCAGAAGAAAAAGGGGTTGGACCAGAGGAGCTGCGTACAAAAAAGCCTTGATCCCAGTTAATGTTGTGAAGCTCTTTCATCAGAGAATTTAATAAGCTGATTAACCGTATTACACAGAAAAGCATTGCGTGTATTTTGCACAGAGATATAACCTAAGGAAGTAGTCAAGCATCATTTGGTGTGCGCCAGCGTTTAATGAAGGCTGGTAGATGGTTTCTTGCCTTTGGTACATTAAGCATTAGCACGCTGCACTTGAGCGGACCCTTGATCAATTTACACGGCCCTAAAGACACGCAACCAGACGCGCAAGATTTGTTGTGGCTCCAAGCAAAGCTTACAACTGTGTTTTTATTCTTAAATTAACGGTGATTCACTCTTAGACATTGAAAAGAGGGATGTGTTCTTCACAAAGGACAATTGTGGAAAGTAGAGATGTAATTGCTCCATATACTCACGAATGTACACTATACAGTATTTGGTCCAGCCAGTGATGAACATGCAAAAAAAGCTTATGAAAATTTCCTATTTCCTTTAGCTAGTTTCCTTTCATTATGTGTATGTGATTTGCAAGCAAGCTGTTTTTTGGTCAGTGTGGTATCTCTTACCCCCTCCTTGTTAGCTGTGATTTATATCAAAATACTTCTATTTCTCATCTGGCGCTTATATTTAAGCCCAAAACATTTCTTCCTCCTTTCTCTGTTCTTTAAAAAAAAAACATACACATCTTATCGTGTACCTTACTTTTCACCCGTTAAAGGAATACCGTTTTTAATGCAGTTTTCTCTTTTGCTGACTTACCCAGTCTACAGTATGTGCAAGCAAAGACCATGTTAAATGATAAATGGGTTGTACTTGTATAGCGCTTTTCTACCTTCAAGGTACTCAAAGCGCTTTGACACTACTTCCACATTTACCCATTCACACACACATTTACACACTGATGGAGGGAGCTGCCATGCAAGGCGCCAACCAGCACCCATCAGGAGCAAGGGTGAAGTGTCTTGCTCAGGACACAACGGACGTGACGAGGTTGGTACTAGGTGGGATTTGAACCAGGGACCCTCGGGTCGCACACGGCCACTCTCTCACTGCGCCACGCCGTCCCTGTTACAATCCTTCTTGTGTTTCACCCATCAATGGGGTGAATACAACAAAGGACGCCTGTCTTAAGGGTTCCACCTTTTGGGGGACGGCGTGGCGAAGTTGGTAGAGTGGCTGTGCCAGCAATCTGAGGGTTGCAGGTTCAATCCCCACCTTCTACCAATCCTAGTCACGTCCGTTGTGTCCTTGGGCAAGACACTTCATCCTTGCTCTTGATGGGTCCTGGTTAACACCTTGCATGTCAGCTCCCGCCATCAGTGTGTGAATGTGTGTGTGAATGGGCGAATGTGGAAATACTGTCTAAGGGCTTTGGGCTCCTTAAAAAGGGGTAGAAAAGCGCTATACAAGTACAACCCATTTACCATGCATGGCGCCTCATGTAAGCAACCCATTTGTATCACAATTTTTAAAGAAACTCAGAGGAGATTTACGCAGCCAGACACGTTTGCCAACCAGAAGTTCTGAGCCTCGCGTTTGTTTGTCTATCACTTTTAAACAAGGAGAAAGAGATTTCACTCTTTGCATCACTCTCCGCACCTGAGCGCGTTTATTTAACGGTCAAAAAAACTGAACACAGTGAGCCTTCTTTTCAGTCATTCACAAGCTTTGTCTTGGTAGACAAAGCGCCAGCTTTACACACACAGGAAGCAGAGACAGTCTCCCAACTCACGACTCGCCAGTGAATAGTGCCGCAAAGTAACAAAAGTTAGGTGGAAAAAAAAACAATATGATTAAAAAGCCAAATGTCCCGTTGTGGTAATATTTTAGCTTCAAACCAGACGGGCAATATGAGCTCATTAACACCGACCAACGAGAGGGAATGCCTTGATCACGTGATGGCAACAAACTATGGGTAGGTCATCACAACTTCCAGTTTCTGCAGCACGTTGAAAGAGGGGTTAGTGCTGGTGCCTCAAAAAAGAAGGTTATGGGTTCAATCCCCGGGCTCAGGGTATTTCTGTGTGGAGTTAATAAATAATAATGGATTAGATTTTATACAGCGCTTTTCTATCATTAGATACTCAAAGTGCTCACAGAGAAGTGAGAACGCATCATTCATTCACACCTGGTGGTGGTAAGCTACATTTGTAGACTGATGGAAGCGAGGTTGCCAGTTTGCACCTACGGCCCCTCCGACTACCACCTATCATTCATTCATCATTCATTCACCAGTGTGAGCTGCACCGGGGGCAAGGGTGAAGTGTCCTGCCCAAGGACACAACGGCAGCAATTAGGATGTCAAGAGGCGGGGAACGAACCTGCAACCCTCAGGTTTCTGGAACGGCCGCGCTACGCCATACGGTGGCGGTATGGCGTAGTTTGCATGTTCTCCCCGTGTGCTTGGGTTCCCTTGGGGTACCCCGGCTTCCTCTCACCTCCGAAGACATGCACCTAGGGATTAGCCCAAGTGTGTGAATGTGAGTGTGAATGTTGTCTGTCTATCTGTGTTGGCCCTGTGATGAGGTGGCTACTTGTCCAAGGTGTACCCCGCCTTGCACCCGAGTGCAGCTGGAATAGGCTTCAGTCACCTCCGCGACCCTGAGAGGGACAAGCGGTAGAAAATAGATTGATGGAACATTTGGTTTCGGTGAGCAAAGTCCATTTTAAAGACCAAATTTTACGTGCATCAGTAGTCAATAGTGGGCAAATAATAGGGTGTATGTAATACTTGAATATCCATCCATCCATTTTCTACCGCTTATTCCCTTTCGGGGTCGCGGGGGGCGCTGGCGCCTATCTCAGCTACAATCGGGCGGAAGGCGGGGTACACCCTGGACAAGTCGCCACCTCATCGCAGGGCCAACACAGATAGACAGACAACATTCACACTCACATTCACACACTAGGGCTAATTTAGTGTTGCCAATCAACCTATCCCCAGGTGCATATCTTTGGAAGTGGGAGGAAGCCGGAGTACCCGGAGGGAACCCACGCATTCACGGGGAGAACATGCAAACTCCACACAGAAAGATCCTAAGCCTGGATTTGAACCCATGACTGCAGGAACTTCTTATTGTGAGGCAGACGCACTAACCCCTCTGCCACCGCGATTGTTGAAGGACCAGAATTGACGCTATAGCGTATTTGCTACATGTGAGTTGAAATATAAAGCTAACGTTGATCCAAACTGATGTACATGCCTGCTCTACTTGACAGCCATAAAACTATTATAAACCTCCAAAATATATTACACTATATACATCCATTCATACATTCTAATACTTTGAGGTATTTTCACGTAGAAAACAACACTCGTTTTTAAGGTGTGGCGACCATATCTATTGTGGCGACATTTATTTTATTTTGTAGTAGAAGTAGCCATTCCTTGTTCATTTATGGAATTTGGTCAACTTCTTTTTTTTTCACTTTATCAAAGTGTGAATCCAAGTGACGTTGTGGCCAGATTGGGGCCACACTGGGGCCTGTGCGCATTTACACTGGAGTTTGATAAAGATCACATTTTACTTGCAGTGCAAACAGTCAGTTAGAAAAAAATCAGATCTCAAAAAAATATGATTTGGGCCACTTTGGCCTGCAGTGTGAACTTAGTCCAAAAGACAACGTCCGATCTCCTTTTTCCAACTGAGAACAGAAAAAAATGCACTTTGCGATGTTCAATATTTACCTAAGTTAAGTTTTTGCCTAAAAAAATGAGAGTCCATTTTAATTTTTTTGTTTGTTTATTTAGTTAGGATGAGTAAAAGTTTTTTACCTTCCAATTACAGGATCAATGAATCAATCAATGTTTACTTATATAGCCCTAAATCACTAGTGTCTCAAAGGGCTGCACAAACCACAACACAAACCACTACGACATCCTCGGTAGGCCCACATAAGGGCAAGGAAAACTCACACCCAGTGGGACGTCGGTGACAATGATGACTATGAGAACCTTGGAGTGGAGGAAAGCAATGGATGTCGAGCGGGTCTAACATGATACTGTGAAAGCTCAATCCATAATGGATCCAACACAGTCGCAAGAGTCCAGTCCAAAGCGGATCCAACACAGCAGCGAGAGTTCCGTTCACAGCGGAGCCAGCAGGAAAACATCCCAATCGGAGGCGGATCAGCAGCGCAGAGATGTCCCCAGCCGATACACAGGCGAGCAGTACATGGCCACCGGATCGGACCGGACCCCCTCCACAAGGGAGAGTGGGACAATGGAGAAAAAGTAAAGAAACGGCAGTACAATGTAAACAATTCTACAGTAATTAGAAATAAATAAATAAATGATAAACGGGTTGTACTTGTATAGCGCTTTTCTACCTTCAAGGTACTCAAAGCGCTTTGACATTACTTCCACATTTACCCATTCACACACACATTCACACACTGATGGAGGGAGCTGCCATGCAAGGCGCCAACCAGCACCCATCAGGAGCAAGCGTGAAGTGTCTTGCTCAGGACACAACGGACGTGACGACGTTGGTACTAGGTGGGATTTGAACCAGGGACCCTCGGGTTGCGCACGGCCACTCTCCCACTGCGCCACGCCGTCCCATATATACAAGTGTATATCCTTTTACATGGTTACTTGCATTATTTTATATAGTATAAGTACATTATAATCACTGTCTAATTTTATTTGTTATTTCTTCGGCTCAAGAGCATGACGTAGACCAGACCTGGGCACTTATTTTGACTTGAGGGACATATTTAGAGAAAAAAATGTGTTTGGGGGTAGGAGTATCTGATTTTTAGGAACACTAATACAAAACCTCACAATAATGTCTGATTAAATGCTAAAAACGTTATGACAGACAATATTTAAAAAAAAGGAATGGAATTTTTTATATTTTATTTTTTTAACTGAATAAGACACCCAGAATGTACATGAAAATAAAAATTGTGGGATTTACAATATTAACTATGAAGGATAAAACACTGAATATTGACAACATATTAACGTCACTCACCCTCCCTATCAACATATTTTACAATGAAGCGAACAAAACAAAATGCAACAAACACAGCGAAATATGAACGCGGAGGGTAAGAAATAAACCCACCTCCAATCTGGTATATCGGATACATCACTAAGCTTTACAACTTTGTTGTAAAAATCTCCTTCCATGTCTGTCCCTGACACCCACATTTCAGGCTGGCCGCTCTGGAAACACTCTGTGGAAACGCTCCTCTCCCACTCTGCTTGGTGCCTGATTTAAGCTGCTGTGACTTAGATTACGATAGTAACTCATTTGATTGCCATAGTAACTAATTAGATGACCATAGTAACTAGTATATCATGCAAAAATGCAGATTACAACCATTGAAATACTTAGTTCAAGACTTACGGTCATTAGAAAACATCACTGCACATCATAATGGCAGCTACACTTTCCATCTTAAATATCTAAAAAAAACTGTTTGGGAATGTCCGGCGGGCCAGATTGAAAAGCTTAACGGGCCGCATTCAGCCCCCGGGCTTTAATTTGCCCAAGTCTGATGTAGACAACAGTTCTGAGTACATAGAGCCAAATATTTTTTTTATTAAATTATTGAATATTGTTGTAATGTGTGGCACCATAAGACAATAATATGTTGATTTACAGTCCAAAGAAACATTTATTTCTTCTCGTGTTATTTTCGCACTTTTATGCATTTTCATGTTTACATTTTAAAAATTGCAAATGAAATTGAAAAATCACAATTTTTGAAGAGAAAAATTGCAAATAGGTCTGTTGTAGCCCGACCAAGTACAATACTTTTTCCAGTTATTGGGACTTAATTGAGTCACCTGTCCAGATGCTGGCCTCCCAGCTGAGCACCCTTTTTCTGACACAATTTTTACAGAACTTGTTGAGTACTTGAATTAGATAATTTTGGTTGAAAACCATGCCGTCTGATCATAAAGCCTGGGATAGGAACCATAATGTGTACATAACCTTAGTGATGACATGCAGAAGGTGACCCAGGCTATTGATAGCTTAACCTGCCCTCTCACTTCTGACACCATTTGTCATTGGTTGTTGTTCTTTTTCCTCTAATGGTTTTCTTCAGGCTTTATATTGGACAAATGGCTTTACTGTTAGCGCTTCAGGATGTTCTTGCAAATATGCTTGCTTATGGACAGTCTTTATTTAATTGCCTTTGATTTAGATCAGACCTGGGCAAATTAAGGCCCGGGGGCCACATGCGGCCTGTTGAGCTTTTCAAACTGGCCCGCCGGACATTCCCAAATATTTTTTTTAGATCTTTAAGATGGAAAGTGTAGCTGCCATTATGATGTGCAGTAATCTGCTCCTATGGATGATATACCAGTTACTATGGCAATCTAATTAGTTACTATGGACATCTAATTAGTTGCTATGGTAATCTACGTCACAGCACCTCAGACGAGGCACCAAGCAGTGTGGGCAGGAAGCGTTCCCACAGACGCGGAAGGAGATTTTCACAACAAAGTTCTAAAGCTTAGTGATATATAGAATAGAATAGTAAGTACTTTATTGATCCCTGGGGGAAATTCAGAAAATATGTGATACATCGGATTGTAAGTGGGTTTATTGTGTATTCTTCGCATTCATAATTCACTGTTTGTTGCATTTTTTTTGGGTTTCACTTGATTGTAAAATATGTCGATCGAAAGGAGGTGTGACATTCATATGTTGTCAATATTCAATGTTGTATCATTCATAGAAAAATTTAAAAAATCTGTTCCTTTTTTTAAGGCGGTCTGTCATAAAGTTTTTAGCATTCAATCAGTCATAATTGTTTAGTAATAATGTTCCTAAAAATAGATATACCGGCCCCCAGACACATTTTTTTCTCTAAATGTGGCCCCCAAGTCAAAATATTTGCCCAGGCCTGATTTATATAGAGATATTTAGAGCCAGGCAAAGGCATCAATTCAGAATACTGTGGTGAACAAGTTCCCTAGCCTTTAGGGCTCTTCCTTCTTCCTGGGTGAGTAAATCTTTTCCAACCGAACCCCACAACTGCATCGCAGGCAACACTTTACAATTATTTACTGTGTGATTTATTTCTAAATGAGGTATTTTAACTTTTTGCCTACATCGATTTCTTAGAGAGTTGTGAAAGGCAGGGGTGATTAGTCAGGTAGAGGATTTTCGTGTCCAGCCAACACACACAAACTCTGCTGCTCAAACTGGGCTGTGCTTACCAAAGCATCCAAAATGTTGAACACAAACAAGCATTCAGTAGAAGCACAATGTCACTAATGGCTCAACCTTGTTTCCTCTCTCAGCACTTGGCCAATGTGCATGTTAAGTCCTGGACCAAGAACTAGACACAATCTTGGTGTCACATTGTGTATTTTTGTACAGCGCACCAAACCCAAGTATTGAATTGGTAGCTGTCAACTGGTCATAGTTCTCCAAGTATTCTCTTGATGGTCAGACTTTCTTTTGATCGTCAAAACAAGATTCTGGTTGATTGTGAATACAATCTCACACAAGCTGACTAAGGAAGTCAAGCTTTAAATCACTAACAATTATTAGCATATCTTTCGAGTTTTTCCCTGTTAAAACAAGAACCAATGGCTTTTAAAGAAAAACACAACACATTTGTCAACCAATTGGGAACTGTATGGTGTGCATTAAACTGGATGCTTGTAAAAATGATATTGTTCTTGCCTCAGTACCAGTTGTATTGTAGTAAAAAACATCCAAAATAAAATAAGAAGTTGAAGTTATCGATATTTGATTTCACTACTGTACATATGTTTTAGATCATCTTTAGTCAACCATGCTAATTGTAAAGCTTATTTCTCAATACACCTGCCCTGAACAATGTCTTAGCCGTAAATGCTGGCGAGTCCCATCATTCTCCTCTAGGTTTCCTTTGGAATTTTATTACCTTTGCCTCGCTGCTTATTGATCCGGTTATATACACGAGGCCAAGCAGCGTCTAAATAATTCAGTTTGGTTAAATAGGACTGTTTCATTATTTAGCAGTGTGGCACAGTGTAATTAATATTGTAGAGATATGTGACAGACCGGGTGGCATTTCACTCAGTGACAGAACGTTGCTCGTTTTACACTTCTTCTCTCTTCTCTTCCATGTTTCTTCTTTTTCTATCTACAAGTCTTACTGTTTGCTTTATGATGGCAATGGCTGGATGCAAATTACGTGACCTAAACAGCATGCAGCCTGCTACTCCGTCACTGCTGATGTGCATGGAGGAATAATATGGAATGTCTCGTCTTTTGTTCACTCATTCATCTTGGGGTTATGATGCACTAAAATCCATTCTCACCATATCACATTTTTTACGTTTACAAATGTGTCCACTATTTTGGTTATCTATGAAAGGGTAAAAATGACCTGTGTGACACAGTGCAATAAAATGTTCAATTTTATGTTACGTTAATAAGCTCATTGACAATGCCAATCACAACTGAGTAAAATTGTCATTATTAAGGCACATTATTGTATTGTATCTCATTGGATTGACGCTCACATTGAGTAGAATCAGACTCTCTGCATCAATCGTGCTGCTACCCACTTCTGTTAATTCAGTCAGAACGTCTCTCAGCCAATTAGGAGACACTTTTCTGGCTTTCAACATTCCTATTCCACTTTGACAACAACAGGATAGAGTAGACTTCAAAAGAATCAGTTGTTATTTTACACACATACACACACTTGTCTACCGAAGACTGAAACTACAGAGGTATTGGAATGACAAGATGAGAGCTCTCAGGGGCTGATGCTTTTAGATATGTGTTCTAAAGTTACATCCAGTGGAATAATTAACTCTGCCTCTGTTATATATGAATTTGAGACATTGTTAATTGATCAACATTGCGTTATTGTATGGGTTGTGGTCGATTAAGGGCGTCACCTACATCCAGTCATGTGTTGTTTGTGTAATTAATTGTTCTTGAATTGCAGAAAACAAACATCTGCAACTTTTTAAACATGCATGGCTACCATGTTACCTGTGCTATTGCTTATCTGAGATAGACACCAGACATTTGTGCTGTCATCATTCACCAAAATTTGACTCCCATGACACGGATGGACTCGGAATTTCTCACGCATCTCAATGCACCCAATGCAACTTTAGGGTGTAAATACACCTCACAGTTTGGTACACACTTTTAGGGGACAAACAAGCACAGTTCTGTACAATGTGAGCAATATTGTTTGAAAAATATGTCCGTCATCGGGAAAAACGTCTTTACAAAAAGAACTACACTCAAAGTCCGATATAACGTGGCCGTTGGGGTCCATTTTATACTGATTGCGTTATTCCCGGTCCCTCATTGTATCCCATTGTGTTGGGTTTTTCTTGCCCTGTAGTGAGATCTGAGCAGAGGATGTCGTTGTGGTTTGTGCAGACCTTTGAGACACTTGTGATTAAGGGCTGTATAAATACACTTTGATTGATTGATTGATTTAGTAACATTTTTATTTAGTAGCTTCCAGTTTGTTCACCCTGTGCGGTGTGGTTCGTCAATGCTCCTTCATTCTCCTTCGTCCAAGCCAAGTGTATTCTTTGTATTTTGTGTGTTGCAAAATAATTTATAGCCTTCTTTAGCCTTTCTTCAACACATTTTGTAGACTTATCAAATTTAAAATCCTTAGAGCAGAGTAACTTTGTAACTTTAATTTTAACATCATTTTGCCAGGGGACGAGAGATGGAAATTAGCCAATGGCTATAATCTCACATATTTACATGTCAAATGTTCATTAATATATGTATTGTCCTTGTTTATATAAACTAAATATCTCTAAATTTCTAGATGCCTTGGACATGCTTGCTAGCGATAGCCGTATTCAGCTAATAAGCCCAGTTTGTAGTAGCCTTAGAAGGCTTACAAAATATACTGAGACGCAAAACCGATTTAGTTGGTTAGCTTGTCCTACATTTTAGTTTCATCTGACCACAGAACTTTCCTCCAGAAGGTCTTATATTTGTTCATGTGATGAAACAAAACTTGAGGTGTTTGGCCACAATACCCAGCAATATGTTTAGAGAAGAAAAGGTGATGCTTTAATCCCAGGAACATCATTCCAACCGTCAAACTGGGTGGTGGTAATATTATGCTCTGGGCCTGTTTTTTTGCCTCAATCATCAGGAGAAAATCTCCTGATGATTGAGGGAACCCCTCATGAAACAGTTCTGTAGAGATGAAGTAGTCTTGTAATTTTTCCCAAATATATATATGTATATATAAGGATAAATAGTAAATGTCATTTATATATATATACTGTATATATACAAATATATATACTGTATATATATATATATATATATCCGTCCATCCATTTTCTACCGCTTATTCCCTTTTGGGGTCGCGGGGGGCGCTGGCACCTATCTCAGCTACAATTGGGCAGAAGGCGGGGAACATCCTGGACAAGTCGCTGCCTCATCGCAGGGCCAACACAGATAGACAGACAACATTCACACTCAAATTCACACACTAGGGCCAATTTAGTGTTGCCAATCAACCTATCCCCAGGTGCATGTCTTTGGAAGTGGGAGGAAGCCGGAGTTCCCAGAGGGAACCCACGCATGCACGGGGAGAACATGCAAACTCCACACAGAAAGATCCCGAGCCTGGGATTGAACCCAGGACTGTAGGACCTTCGTATTGTGAGGCAGACGCACTAACCCCTCTCCCACCGTGAAGCCCATATATATACAGTATATATATATATATATATATATATATATATATATATATATATATATATATATATATATATATATATATATATATATATATATATATATAGGTATGTATATATCTTTATATGTGTATGTATATATTTTCATCTCTCTCTCTCTCTCTCTCTCTCTCTCTCTGTCTGTGTATATATATATATATATATACACTTCTGATGAAGGCTGCAGAAGCAAGGTAGCCCAAACAAACTTGTCAGGTACAACACTTTACCTTACTAGCCTATAGAAATCAACCATTATAAATAGTTAAATGTTGTTACCCACATACGAAAAAAGAGCTGCACTCTTTGAAACAGTTTGTGGGCATACTTTTATTTTGAAGTGTCTTGTTTGGTCTGTCGACGGATGTAAGGAAGCTACTTCCGGGTATGGCCAACGAGGTATTTCTTTTTCATTTGTTGGTATTTTGCTTGGTAAAATGTTTGATCCACATGCTGTGCATGTTATTATTTTTACGTTTGTAACATGCTTTATTTATAACAGTTTTCACGGTGAATTTGAAGGGAAAGGAAGCCTTTAAATAAATCAGTTCAAGAAAGCAATTGTGTCTGTGCTATTTGGAGGGAGTTACACTGTCTAACCTCACTAATGCCTTGCATCGTCTATATTAGATATATAACAACGGGTGGGTGGCGGGAGGTTGTGGCTTTGATAAAAAGTTGGTTCGGGTGGATGGCGTTTGGATGATGACTTTAGTGACGCGGTTGCGGATGATATAATTGCATATCCGCGCATCTCTAATATATATATAGCTATATATATGTATATATATGTATGTGTGTATGTATGTATGTATGTGTGTGTGTATATATTACGGGTGTAAAAATTTCTGTTTTGAAGCAAAGATGGCCACCTCTATATGAGATCACAGACTGTGTAACAAATGTGTGCGTCTTACAGGTTAAGCCTTAACCAAGAAGTGATTCATCATCATTCATATTTTCAGGTGAACGCCACATGAGGGGTAACTGCACTTTTTTTTAAAGGTTGCCTGTCGCTTACAATCATAATGAAAAACATGACGGATGTATTTTTTAATGCATTAGAAATATTAAACAAATTAAGTATTTGAGCTTCTGCGCTGGAGCTGTTTTTTTTTTTTTACACGCTGGCACTTAATTGTAATTTGTACTTGTGTTACTCTGGTGTTATAACACCTCTACTTGATGCACAGCTTTGTTGCTTTATTTTTCTGTATTTAATTGTTGCTACCTGAACAAACAAAAGTAAACACCTAGCATTTGCAGAAGTGTTTTGTTTTCATCTTCTTTTCTTCAAGTTTATGGATTGCAATACCTTGAAGTCTATATTTCTACTATTCGCTCATAATTAATGCAGGCATTGCCTGTTTTGTATGTGTCTATTTAAAAAAATAATCACATGACATTGTTCTGACATGATACATTTAATTTTCTTTTCACCATGCAAAGCTTTTCATCTGCATCGGATTGCATCGAATCGTTTTCGCACTGTTCGTTGCTGCTTGCTCCTACATTGGAGCCGGTGTTCTGACAAGACACGCACCTTCCTTTAATTCAACTTCTGCATGCCTTTAACAAGGAACCCAAGCATTTAATTTTGTCCCCTTAAGCGAGCATTCTTTTTAAAAAATATTCTTTCACGTGAGTACCATCTTTCACCACGAAAACACTGGAACACAGCTGCTGTAAAGAACGGATGTTCTCGGCATCACAACAGCCGACTGCTAACCATTATAAAAGGCAATTATCGGCCCCCGATCTGATCCCATGATCAGGCTCCGTACATCTTTAGTATGATGTTTTATGGGCAACTCATTCACTTATTTTCTACCATTTTAGCTGGAGCCTGACCTAGCTGACTTTAAGTTCAAGGCGGGGTACAGTACACACTTTACTAGTCATCAGACAATGACAGAGCACAATTGAAAATACAGTATCACTGTCTAGATTGCTGTGTACTTTATGCATTTACCTAGTCTGGAATTTAAATGTTTTATTTCTATGTTTCCTTTATCTTCTCTCATGTTTCTAAAAAAAATATCTCACAATAAACCACCAGCCACCGTCAGAGATTTTTTTTTTTCAGTTTGCCTGCTCTCAGCTGCCGGTGAATATTTAATATGTGCTGTTAAATAACACATCGTTGATGAATCACTGCCTTTGTAATACATTTAGCCACAGAGTGCATTTCACAGTTTGTATAGCTAATGTGGTCAAGCTTGTGTTTTCTTCCCAGAGAAATAGCAATGATGTCAGAACAAAAACATTTTTGGAAATTATTAGGACAGAGGACAATGCTTCGGTCCAAATGGCATCTTTGGAAAGATATACCAAAGATAACATGAAGGTAAAGAAAGGTGTGTTTATTATATATGTGATATGTGCCACTGTGAGTGATTCAACCAATATTTTTATTGCATTAGTCATCGCTCAGTGTATAAATAGCAAACAGCACATTGATTTGAAACTTACATACAGTATAGTATTATAGAAATGCATTCCACTGCTACTTCTTTTGTTCACACTTCATCTCTGTTTGGTAGGCCGTGTAATATACAGTTTTCATAGTTTTTTCTGGTACATACATCAGTGCACAACTTTATGTTATTTTATAACAATCTTAAGTATGACAGTGTTTTTAGCTGAGATGGAGTTTGGGTGAATATTATATTTTCTCAGCTTGGATGAATGTATATTTTCCGGAGAGGAATATTAAAGAGAGGCAACGAAGTGACAACAGCTGGGAGTTAAAAAGTAAAAACAATGAGTGACTCACTTGAGCTTAGATTTTGTGCCCTTTGATTAGGTGTGGGAAATATGATAGATTATTCGATTCATCACGACTGAGACTTGGACAATTCTGAATAAATAGATGATTGTCCAAATATCAATTATTCAAGTATTTTTACAATTACATAGTAAAATTAACATTTGCATTTGTTTTCCAGTTTCATAAAGTGCTATTTAGTTGTGTATATTTGTATTTCAATTGTTTTTCTTTTATAAATGCAAACAAAACAAACATTATATATATATATATATATATATATATATATATATATATATATATATAAAGTGTTTGGGGGAGAACAATTCCAAACAAAATTATAAAGCATTGTAAAATTAAATATTTGCAAAAGTAAAAAACAACAAACACATAGTTTGATATTTTTTTCAGTTTATAATTGCGCAGAACATTCGCCTTGAATGTTTTTTTGTTTTTGTTTGGGGTGTTGTCAATTTGTTTGTATTTCATTGCCAATGCAGTGGCTGAACAACTAAAATACAGCCGTACCTCAACTTACGAGTACCCCGACTTACTGTTATTGATAAAATATTTCTTCTTTAAAAGTTTGTATTGCCTTTTGAGTGTTTAAATCGTACCGTTTTAAAGGGACCCAAGCACGGATTGAATTGATTTGAATTCATTTCAATGGGCAGGGCCGATTTGAGATAGGAATATTTTGACTTACAAGCTCGGTCGTGGATCTGATTTTGAGCTCAAAAGTTGAGGTACCACTGAACATTTTTTCCCGTCTTTTATCAAAAAATTTAAGTCTAGACTCTAGATCAGGGGTAGGGAACCTATGGCTCTAGAGCCAGACGTGGCTCTTTTGATGACTGCATCTGGCTCTCAGATAAATCTTAGCTGGCATTGCTTAACACGATAAGTAATGAATAATTCCGGTGGTAATCACAGTGGTGAAAATAACGTTCAAATTATAAAACATTCTCATGTATTTTAATCCAACCATCCATTTTCTATCGCACCTGTTCAAGAAGTCGCATTAATGGTAAGAAGTATTATATTTATTATTGGTTAGCTTTAGAATAACAATGTTATTAAAAAGAATAAGATACTTATTATACTCTAAAAATGTTGGTCTTAAATAAAAATGTATGTTGTATTCAGTGTTAAAAAATGTTATATGGCTCTCACAAAAATACATTTTGAAATATCTCTTAGCCAAAAAGGTTCCCGACCCCTGCTCTAGATTATACATGTGTGCTGTCACTACACGTTCTCTCCAACGCCATCTTGATCTTCCAACAGCTCTTCGACTATGTTGACCACAATTCTCTACCAAAAGTGAGCAAACAAAGTGTTGGGCAGTAGCGCGCAACAAGAAGCGACGCTACGTGGCTTGGCTACATTTGCCACTTTTTGAACCAGTTGTGTTTCCTGTTGCTTAACTATTTTTAGACCCGCGCTACAAGGTAGCGTTCTTCAAACGCTACATGCTACGAAGAGAGAAAATTAACTGCATATCCAGAGGAAACATACGGAGAATTTACAATGACTTGGATGAAAAAGAACACCCATCGATACGGGCACAATTTATGATGATCGATTGGTTTACGTATGATGAGTCATGATAAGGTCAAGGAAACATTTTAGCCAATCGTGACTCAGCATACATCACAGGTAATGCAGTGTTTATGGAAGTTAACAGGGCTGTCCATCTCGGCGCATTTGTTGCAATTTCAAGTTTAATGTGCAAGCAAAGTCAACATATTCTCTACTGAATTATTGCGCAAGGAAAATCAAGAAGGAAGAAGGCAAGCATTTTGGCCTTTTGCAGTTTATGGGGCATTTGTCGCCATGTTTGCTCCGAAAAGTGTGTTGGCGAGCAGTCGGAGACACAAGTGGTGGAACAGAGACGTGAGTTCCTAAAAAATATTATTAATGCTTGTTTACTGCTCATTTGTCAACCCATGCTGCTTGGTTAACACTGGTTACATAGGATTCTAGTCTTGGCATAATTTGATCACATTTGCTGAAAAGTCTCTCATAGTTAATCGTATTATTATTATTATTATTATTATTATTATTATTGTTTCACTGACTTTTATTTAATTTCTTTCCAGTGTTTTTTAACCCCGTTTTGTACATGGCACCATAACTTTATTTGTAAGTCAAAATCAATGCTAATATATTAAAATGCCAGACAAAGGGCATGTTTAGTTTGTATTTATTATCATAAACAATCAAAATGAGCATTTTTTTCTTGTGCTTATTGGTTTGCTGGAAAGCAATACATTAAGTTGAGATATATATTTATATTTGTAATTTTGATGTAGCAAGCTACCGTACTTTTGTAGTGTAGCTTGTAAAGTGTATTTCTGGTCTCATCATCCTGGTCCGGACAGAAGGATGTCACGGCAGTGTGGCTCGATCAAAAGAGATGTCGGAGACGCTTTATTGAACCAAAAGATGCTTTATTCATTTTACAGGTCTGCAATACCCGGAGGAATGTACGTCCAAAAAAATGAAAGACTCCTAAACTGGAGAAGCCATACTACCTGTCTTTTATTCCTTCTTTCTCTGTCTGGGTGTGTGCTTAAGTCAGAACAGCACATCCTGACCATAAAAGGTGAAGTTTGTGTGCATTTGTCTAGAAAACAGCTGCTTTAAGTCATAACTTGAATGTTGGCGTTGAGCTAGACAGGTAGTCTCCTCTCAAGGATAGGGCTATAACTATTGCATTCGGAAGCCCGTTTTTTTATGCTCCTTCTCGTGAGAGAGCTAATTCCAGTCCACATACGTATGTCCAACTAAGGGGCTTTGTCTTATAATGTGTTCAAACCGAAATACTACTGTTTACTTAAACTTGCTGGTTTGCTTTCTCCAAGATTAATATAAACATTGACCATATGTAGAACATTATATGAGTTAATTAATACACTTCACTTGCTACAATTGGGTATAGCTTTGCCTGTAGCGAAGGTTAATTTAATCAGAAGTAAATAGCTCAGTTTGGTACATTTTCCAACTAGCTGTTGTTGATTATCTATTTAGCCTTCTTTGAACAATGGCTACAGAAGCAAAATCCTTAACATTTTGGAACAGAAACTAAACGATGTGGAATAATCAAATTTTTTTACATGTTATTTGAAATCCAAATCCAAAGTAATTTGATGTAAAATTGCTACTTTTTATGTGAGAGAAGAACAGATAAGGCTACACATATGTGAAATGATGTACTAAAAATAGGAAGACCAATCACAGCTCTGCGGTCCATGTTGATGTGAGGCTCGACTTTTTAGGAATTGCACGTCAAGCTCTGCAAGAGCAGGGGTCGGCAACCTTTACCACTCAAAGAGCCATTTTGACCCGTTTCACAAAATAAAAAAAAGACAATGGGAGCCGCGACCATTCTCGCGAATATCTGCTGGTGGTCAACCAGACAACAATAATAAGGGCGTGCTATGAAGCCATTGTCATAGACGCCTTCTACAACATGTACAAACTGCTTGGCAGTTCAGCGACATGTTGTATGTGGCTTCCGCCGATACACGTACACGACTGCAAGGCAAAACCTGGGTGTTACAGTTTACACTGACGGTTGTGATATAAACAACTTTAATACTCTTACTAATATGCGCCACACTGTGAACCCACACCAAACAAGAATGACAAACACATTTCGGGAGAACATCCTCACAGTAACACAACATAAACACAACACAACAAATACCCAGAATCCTTTGCATCCATGACTCTTCTTGACTATATTTTACACCCCCGCGCCCCAACCCCGCCCACCTCAAACGACAGCACGGAGGGGGGGGGGGGGGGGGGTGTTTGTTGGTGTTAGCGGGGTGTATAATATAGTCAGGAAGAGTCATGGATGTAAAAGATTCTGGGTATTTGTTGTGTTGCGTTTATGTTGTGTTACTGTGAGGATGTTCTCCCGAAATGTGTTTGTCATTCTTGTTTGGTGTGGGTTCACAGTGTGTTGCATATTAGTAAGACTGTTAAAGTTGTTTATATCAAAACTGTCAGCCTAAACTGTATCACCCAGTATGCCTTGCAGTCGTGTACTTGTACCTGCTGAAACCACATACAACATGTCGCTGGACTGGCAAGCATGCGTCCGGTCGACACGCAGATAGCATTGCGTGAAAGGCAGGCGCGATGACATGTTGTAGAGGACGTTAATAGTAAAACCATCACGTCATGCCCTCAATATGGCAGTCCCAGAGAGAATCGGATAACGTTGACCCCAGATGATGTCCGGGAGAGGCACCGAAATCCGGAATCCCCCCCGTAACAGTCTGGGAGGTTGGCAAATATGCAACTGAGCCACATCAGAGATGCCAAAGAGCCGCATGCGGCTCCGGAGCCGCGTGTTGCCGACCCCTGCGCTAGAGGGTTTGGAGGGGTTGGTGTGAGGTGTTGTCGCCTAACGCCGGCGTCGAGACACTGTAGCATATTCCAGCCTCAAAGTTGAGGTTTCAATGACCTTAAATACAGTTTGTTAATGGATAAAAGGCACTGTTTGTGTGGACCACCGTTGTTGCCACATATAAACATCTTCATCTCATTCAAGTAAATGCAATTCACATAATAAAGCTGTTGTACAAAATTGATCTAATTTAATACAACGTATTTCACATTTACTTTGTTTTTTGATTACAATAGTCGACCATTGTCATTAATCTTGTTCTAACCAAAGAATGATTAAAAATAACTAATGGAAAAAACTTGCCAGCTGTCTCGCGGTATCCGACTCGCATTCATCCGTCGTCACATCCACGAGGTGACAAGTCCCGCCTCTAAGTCATAGTGTGCTCCTCATTAAGACCTGATAGCAGCAGAAAAAGGCATGTATGGTATTAGGAGTGACACATTAACGATGCAGTGTTCATCAATTAGTAAGTGGCTCAAATAGTTATGTGTGGAACTAATATTAATACCCTATGTGTCGACAGACTCCTAACCACTGTGTTTAGCACTTTACTTCCCTACATCCTCCTATTTCTCTCGTCTCCAACTTTTCTCACTTTGTCATTGAGACCTTGTGGCTTTTGCTACTTTCACTTTCATTTTTTTTTACACTTTTTCTTGTATTTGTCACATTCATCGCCTCTGCCAATGAGGTTTTCCTTGACACAGATGTCTTTTTTATATTTTTTTTGTTTTCATTATGAACAGCTATTCTTCTAAGTACAAGTTCCAATTCAAAACACAGTGTTCCCTTCTAACAACATGTACCAAACTTCCAAACACTATTGTTGTGGACTGAGACGGCGATGACAGCACGGACAACAGGGGGCATTAATGTTCTATGAGGGCCTTAATGTATATATATATATATATATATATATACATATACATATATATATATATATATATATATATATATATATATATATATATATGTGTGTGTGTGTATATATATATATATATATATATATATATATATATATATATATATATATATATATATATTTATATGTATATTTATATATATTTATATATATATATATATTTATATGTATATTTTTATATATAAATAATATAATAAACAATACTAACTAAAACTATAGAATGGCGTGTGTTACAAAATGCAAGAGTGTGTGTTTGTGGTTATCTGTATGGTTAGCTGAAGTGTGTTACCAAGTGTTGAGTCGAGCGAGACGAAGGACAAAGCAGGACGGGCAGTCCATGGGGCAGGCAGAGGATCCAGGGCGAGAGACAGAAGCGTTACAGTCCGTGTCCATGCGAGGGGGTCGAGATACGGGAAGGCAGTCGAGATCAAGGAGGAAAAAGTCCAAGGGAGCGAAACACACAGCTCGAAACCAAGGGGACGGAAGGAAAACACTGCGGGTGCAAGGGAGAAGACAAGAGACAAATCAAGCACTAGGAAGAAACACGTAGAGAGCAAAAGAGAGCATAAAGCTTGTGTCGGCTTACGGTACACCATAGAGAACTAAGTTCCCGTCGGAATCTTTGGGTCCACTGGTCCTTATACAGCTCGTCCTCATCAAGACCGGGTGTGCAGATTGCCGATCGCCCACAGCCTTGCCAGCATTTAGGCGTGACGTGGCCAGCGAGAGCAGGGGTGTGTCTCGGCGTGCTGCCAGCGGAGGTGCTGGTTGACCCAGATGCCGGGGAAAAGCGAGTTTGAGCCCGCGTCGTGACAACTATCTTTTAAAGTTGGACAACTTACTAAGGCTGTGAATGTTTTGGCACCACACGGGGTTAAAGATTCGATTCAGAATCGGTTGTCTTTTTAACGTGATACTCAATTCAAATCTATACTTTTTTAATACCATTGGGTGCGAGTTCTATGATTATTTACATTCCTCCATAAAATAAATAACAGCGGCTCTGATAAATGTATTTATTACTTAAATGAAACTAGGTTTTGTTTCATAAAATTCCACCTAAATAATGTCAAATACAATCCCACACTTCTGTACAGCATATGTGTATATATATATATATATATATATATATATATATATATATATATATATGGATTGAGAATCCATTTAATCGAAGAATTGTAATTAATTTGAAAATAACATTTTTTTTAGACCCCTGATTTCTAAATTCTTCTCTGTTTACTTTAACTGGATTTGAATGCTTTATTTGTGGGCAAATCTGGATTGGATCCAGGTTGCAAATTCAACCCAACATAAAAAAATCTAAATATAAATGGAGATGCTTATACAGCATCTAGGGCATATCTTTTTTTTTCACCAGGTGCTAATAATGGTGTGCTTCTGAACATTTATAGTTTGTGCTTTTAGTTTAAGAGAAACTTCCAAATCGGGATCCATCATTATGTCAGTTTATCGTCCAACCTCAAAATCCAATGACCCTGAGGTTGTAAGATTTAAACATTTTGGAAAATATGCCTTTAAAGTTGCACATAACTTTTGAGTATCAAGCGCCCTCATGCTTGACTCAACGTATGGTGAATGATGTTCTTTATGGCTTCATGTGACCATACAGTTGTTGTTATGATACATTTTGTCACCAAATCCATCCATCCATCCATCCATCCATCCATCCATCCATCCATCCATCCATCCATCTATCCATCCATTTTCTACCGCTTGTCCTGTTCGGGGTCGCGGGGGGTGCTGGAGCCTATCTCAGCTGCTTCGGGAGTTAGAGTAAATATTTTTTCTTTTTTCTTTTTTGTCCTGTCCAGCTTCTCAGGCAAATCATATATTTGATGTAGATGCCCATATCGGCTGTTCAGATTTACTTTACAAAAGAGAAGTGTAGGATACTTCTCTTGTTGCCTTATTTGAATTTGACTTTATTAAATGTATTTATATTATCATTTGGTGCAGCCGGGGCGGAGCAGGAGGGGATAGAAAGAGAAAAAAAGGAAGACAGAGGGGGAAATTGTGGGGATAAGAGGGGGATTAGACAGAGAGACAAAAACAACAACAGCAAATACAACAATAACAACAACAATAGAACAACACCAGCACATACAATATGTAAAAATATGATCGTAAAAGTGATAGCAAATAAGCAGTTAGTGAAATAAATAATATAGTAATGAGAATGAGCATTTTTACACTAAAACTGTAGCAATACAAATACCAATAGAAAAAGCGCTATTGATCATGAACATTAATATTTTATTGTAGTTAAATGTGGTTAACTTATTCCTACAAACCGATGAGTGGATCTGGGTTTTCCCCAGATTGTCAACATACACCGGCGGTTGGGGCGTGGCCAACAGGACCTCACCATATAATTTGCATAATCTGCTATGAATAATATATAATACAATTATAAAAAACATGTGATATATATACTAAAACATGTCTACATAGATTTAAAAACAAATCGATGTTATTAATTGGTATTACCATCCTGTATTTATTATATCATTTATATATTGTATTGTTTCTTATTGTACAATGTATTTTGTTGAGATTTTTCCAAATTCCTTCGACTACCAACAAATTTAGCACATTTTTTCTGACGTTTTTATAGACTGTACTCGTGTTTAGAGACTATTTCTGTCCCTCGATGGCCATGACAAACAGTGAAAGCAGCAGCGGGCCTAATGCCACACTTGCTTTGCGCTGCTCCAGCCTGTCTCTCCTTAAAAGTCTCCACTGTCCACTTAGTATTGCACATTGCACATTTTATAGATCGGGTATATCTCGGATATACTTAAGTCTGCCCACATGGTAGACATGTTGCCTTTGCTCCGGACATTCCAGTGCGTATTGCTTACGTCATCAAAACACCCTGTTTTGGCAGCCACCGTATGGGGTGTTAAAAACCTTTTTCCGGTGGCCGAATCTTTGGTGCATCACTAGTCAGTAGTACACAAATAATAGGCTAGCTATTCATAGTATAACGACCTGCTGGTGTTAAAGTCGATATTCGTGTATGACTGATGTTCATTGTTCCCATGACCGTGAACACACCGTCTGTGCCGGAAAGGTGAATGGTGGAGAAGGAAGAGGTGTTGCTGCTTGTCTGGGAGTGAAACACAAAGACAGAGGTGTGTGCAGTGGGGGAAATATGGCCAAGAACATACACAGGTTGTCATCATAAGATTAGCAACAAAAGTTAAAAAGAGCGTCAGACTTTGCGAGACTTCTTCTGTCGGCTACATTCATCCATCCATTTTTCTAACACTTGTCCCTTTTGGGGTCGCGGAGGGTGCTGAAGCCTATCTCAGCTGCATTCGGGCGGAAGGCGGGGTACACCCTGGACAGGCTGCCACTTCACCGCAGAGCCAACACAGATAGACAGACAACATTCACACTAGGGGCAATTTAGTGTTGCCAATCAACCTATCCCCAGGTGCATGTCTTTGGAGGTGGGAGGAAGCCGGAGTACCCGGAGGGAACCCACGCAGTCACAGGGAGAACATGCAAACTCCACACAGAAAAATCCAGGACCCAGGACCGAAGCTATGACCTTCGTATTGTGGGGCACACGCACTAACCCCTCTTCCACCTGCCTCTGTAGGCTACAATACATTATAAAATGATATTACTTTAATTTGTTTTCACGTTAAAAAAACACCAACTCATTTTTAGGGAGTGGCGGCATTTATTTTGACGTTTGAACAAGCTGCAGGCATATATCCCAACTTCTTCCTGGTCCGACTTTTAAGCTATGCCCCACTGATACACAGGAACACAAGAAAAGAATAATGGATACAAAGATTCTTTGAGTAATTCTTGATTACAGAAAACAATCTAGGATTTGTCTCGACCTCGAGGAATCTTCTTGTTTATGGTGAATCTAAAAGCATGACATTACTGTCGGCTATCGGCCCAAGATAAGTTAGACATGCTAGCTAAAACTGTTAACAACATAGGTCGTAGCTAATCGGTGTAGACTAGAGTGTGTTGCCTCGCCTTTGCCATTGAGCTGAATTTGCCAACTAGTCTTTTGTCACGCACTAAAAAAAGGTGTATACGGTAAATATTGTACTTATTAAACACTAGCTGTTTCGATTGTAAAAATCGCTAATGATAATCAGTAGCAAGACTATGGCAAAAGCAATGTAAATTAGCATTGAGCTTGTGCATTTTGAAAGGTGGAGCCTTGTGCTTTATTGGCATCGAACATGGCAACACTACCTGTCCTCGAGTCAGTCTAACTGAGTCCGCGCTGAATGCTTTTTTTTCCTCGACTAGTTTTAGAGATGGCCAGGTCTGCAACCGGATGTGACATCACGTGTAAAACAAGTACTGTATTGAAATATGGCACCGTTTGATTTTATGTGAATTGGTATCTGGTAGTACAGACGGAATTCGGTCAGTGTTTATCAAATAACCAAATTTGACACATATTCCCACTGACTAGTGGGGTAGCTGAGAAACTCAAACTTTATTGATTTTGGAAGACATCCACCCAGAAATAGCTGTGCTAGCTAAGGGCAACTATCCATAGGTCATTTAAGGACATCTGAGCTAATCTAGCACAATTAAGAGATTATCATTATTGACTTTTATTGATAGCAGAGGTATGGAGGTCTGGAGGTTGACATGTACTGTGTTTGACCCGACAAGTATTAAATTCTCAGATTGTAGTTATTATAATCAGACATGTTGGCTGAGAATGTCCGTATGCATTAAAAGTCTATAAATGTGTTCCGTATTTGACCTCATCTTCATTTCCACTCCTGAGGTTTACTTAACATCTAATGCCCGTCCCCACATCATGCCTCCTCCACCAGCTGACCTTTTGTCCGTGCTCTTTTCCCACCACATCCTTTATCTTCCTTCCTGCCTCCCACTTCACCTGGATTGACCGCTGCTGCATTGTGGACGACTCCTCAGCATTCCCACCCTTACACAAAGGAGTCTTTTCCTTGCCTTTCCTTTTTCCTCGTGCTCTCATCTCATTATCCACTTCCGTGTGTGTCATTAAAAATGAGTTGGCGTATTATGGCGAGTAGAATTAGGTCACGTTGACAGCAAGGCAAGACAGATGATGCTGGCCTCACGACCTCCATGCTACATTCCCTTCGTCTTGTCTCGGAAATAAGGTGCCTCCTCTTCTCTGCTTCCTGTCATCCCGGGGTTTTTCTACCCGTTGGCCTCGGACGCCATCACAGGAACGGTCATTGAAAATGGAGAATTGTCTCTCCTCATCATACCCGAGCTACAGAATCACCATATGTTACACCTCAAGGAGGTTTGGGTGGCATATGGGTCAACGCACACGTATTCAAGTACAGGAAGATGAACCTTTGCTGAAGTTTTGAATCTCTTCAGCAGCTGTTTTTCTCCTCTGTCTTGTGCTCACATCATTGCTTCTTGTCCTAGCAGATGCTCTGAAACACAGAGAGGTTGTTGGGATTGTTGTGCGGGAGCAATAGCTTATTGTATTCATGGTTCTTGTCTGCTCATGCGGTTTCTGCATCCTCTCATTTGTCACAACTGAGGAGTGCCTAATATGTAAAGGTACATTTTTACAAGCAATATCACAATTAGACTGCAGGGAGGAACACAGTGGGTCGGTTAGGGCAGTGGTTCTCAGTCTCAATCTCAATCATTTTTTTTAATTCAAGTACCCCCTAATTAGATCAAAGCATTTTTTGTTGAAAAAAAGAGATAAAGAAGTCACATACAGCACTATGTCATCAGTTTCTGATTTATTAAATTGTAAAACAGTGCAAAATATTACAGATTTGTAGTGGTCTTTCTTGAACTATTTGGAAAAAAAGATATAAAAATAACTAAAAACGTGTTGAAAAATAAACAAGTGATTCAATTATAAATGAAGATTTCTACACAAAGAAGTAATCATCAACTTAAAGTGCCCTCTTTGGGGATTGTAATAGAGATTCCTCTGAATTCATGAACTTAATTCTAAACATTTCTTCACAAAAAAATAAATCTTTAACATCAATATTCATTGAACATGTCCACAGAAAATCTAACCGTCAATACTTAATTTTGCATTGTTGTATTTTTTTTTCACAGTTTGTGAACTTACATTCATATTTTGTTGAAATATTATTCAATAAATATATTTATAGAGGATTTTTAAATTGTTGCTATTTTTAGAATATGAAAAAAAAAAAAATCTCACGTACCCCTTGGTCTCATTCCAAAAGTTGTGTGTTTCATAAAAGTGCGTAAGATCTCAACACAGATCCGAGCATTTGATCTATTATATCCCCGTTGTCAATCCTGTAAAGTAGGTTAAAGTAAGTAAGTACATTTTATTTATAAAGTGTTTTTCGCAGATAAAATCACACAGTGCTGTACAACACATCCATCCATCCATTTTCTACCGCTTGTCCCTTTTGGGGTCGCGGGGTCCGCTGGTGCCTATCTCAGCTACAATCAGGCGGAAGGCGGTGTACACCCTGGACAAGTCGCGACCTCATCGCAGGGCCAACACAGATAGAAAGACAACATTCACACTCACATTCACACACTAGGGCCAATTTAGTGTTGCCAATCAACCTATCCCCAGGTGCATGTCTTTGGAAGTGGGAGGAAGCCGGAGTACCCAGAGGGAACCCACGCAGTCACGGGGAGAACATGCAAACTCCACACAGAAAGATCCCGAGCCCGGGATTGAACCCAAGATTACTCAGGACCTTCGTGTTGTGAGGCAGATGCACTAACCCCTCCTCCACCGTGCTGCCCCTGTACAAAACATAGGTAAAATAAAGCAACAATTAAATTTAGAACAACAGGGGCAACTTCATAAAAAGGATTCAAAATAATAGTTAAAAGGTGCATTAACTAAAAGCTTTACTAAAAAGAGAAGTTTTCAAAGGTTTCTTGAAAGTTTCAACACAGTACAAACCACGAAGGGACTGGTGCAAATTGTTCCGGAGTCCGGCAGCTATAGCTTGGAATGCCAGGTCCCCACGGGTTTTAAAACAAGTTTTCGGGATCTTTAGAAGACCCTGGCCTGAAGACCGGAGGCTGCGCCCTGAAGAGTAGGTAGGGGCATAGCAAGTCAGTGATGTACTGAGGGGCCCCACCATGCAACACACGGAATGTCAGGACTCAAATTTAAAACTCAATGCGGAATTTAACTGGAAGCCAATGAATAATGGGAAAAACGGGGGTGATATTGGCTGTTCTGGGTGCAACGGGCAAAAGTCTGGCAGCCACATTTTGTATTGTCTGAAGTCTCTTTAGCGTTGACTTGTTAAAAAAAAAAGTGAAAATAGAATTGCAATAGTCAATGGCAGATTAAATGAACGTGTGAATGATCATATGGGGATCCAAATTTGACAACACATTTCTCACTTTATAAATATTTCTGAGATGATAAAAACTGTTTTTGGTCAGTTGACGACAGTGACCTTTCAAAGACATTTACTGATCCAAAACAACTCCAACTTTTCTGAGGCTGCTTTTAACAGATGCGCCCAGATCACCACCAAGGGAGTTCTTGATCAGGAGGATCGTTTTATTGGGGACAATTATCAGAGTTTCCGTTTTGTTTGAAATTATCTGGAGGAAATTTGAGGACAACCAGTTTTTTATACAGGATACACACTCCAAGAACTCAGATGAAATGTGAAACTCTGAATCCTTGAAGGAGCATAACAGTTGAATATCATCTGCATAAACATGTTTGATTTACCTTGTGATACTTTGACAATAGATTATAGAACTTAACATGTTTTAGAACGAGTAACAAAAGTGAACACATTGAATTTTTTTTAAAAAACTTATCTTGTTAAATATAGAGTGTGCTAATGTTACAAATTAGACAATGTTTTATATGTGTGGTTTTGATTGCTACATATAATTTCAATCAATCAATCAATTAATCAATCAATCAATGTTTATTTATATAGCCCTAAATCACAAGTGTCTAAGGGCTGCTCAAGCCCCAATGACATACTCGGTTCAGATCCCACAACAGGGCAAGGAAAAACTCAACACAATGGGACATTGAGAAAGCTTGGAGAGGACCGGGCGACCGGTGCAATGGACGTCGAGTGGATCTAGCATAATATAGTGAGAGTCCAGTCCATAGTGGATCTAACATAATAGTGAGAGTCCAGTCCAGGAGGAGACCATCCCGAGCGGAGACAGGTCAGCAGTGCTGAGACGTCCCCAACCGATACATAGGCGAGCGGTCCACCCCGGGTCTCGACTTTGGACACCCAGCACTATATCCGTGGCCTCAGAACCTGTGCCCCTCCTCGCTCCCTCCACGAGTGAGAGGGAGGAAGAGCAGAAAAGAAACGGCAGATCAACTGGTCTAAAAGGGGGGTCTATTTAAAGGCTAGCGTATACAAATTGGTATACAAATGAGTTTTAAGATGAGACTTAAATGCTTCTACTCAGTGGCCTGGTGGTTGGAGTGTCCGCCCTGAGATCGGTAGGTTGTGAGTTCAAACCCCGGCCGAGTCATACCAAAGACTTTCAAAACGGGACTCATTACTACCTCCCTGCTTGGCACTCAGCATCAAGGGTTGGAATTGGTGGTTAAATCACCAAAAATGATTCCCGGGCGCGGAACCGCTGCTGCCCACTGCTCCCCTCATCTCCTAGGGGGTGATCAAGGGTGATGGGTCAAATGCAGAGAATAATTTCGCCACACCAAGAGTGTGTGTGAAAATCATTGGTACTTTTAACTTAACTTTGTTGGAGAAAAGCTAAAACAACTATTGGCTCCTCCTGTATCCAGGGACTTACTACCCAAGTTTGTAAAAAAATTAAAAACAAACAAAATATTTGTAATAATAAATTAAAAAAATATCGATGGAATCCAGGTGTCGGCAACTCAAAATGTTGAAAGAGCCAATAACAAATCTGTCTGGCGCTGCAAAAAATGAAAAACCTTATATAAGTCTTATAATGTAGGCAACACATGATGTGTTTGTATTGTACATCCATCCATCCATTTTCTACCGCTCGCCCCTTTCGGGGTCCCGGGGGGGGGGTCACTGGAGCCTATCTCAGCCTACTATAAAAATGACAATACAAATCTTCGTTGATAGAAATGTTGAAATGTAATACTTATTCCACACATGTTTATAACATTGACAAATATTAGTAAAAGGGAGGTTTCTCAGAGGTTGAGATAACTGCTGTAAATGACTGGTTTAGAATGACCAAAGTTATAGATGCGTGTGTCCAAGTTAAATGAAACGGCAGGTTGTCTTCTTCTAATTTAACTTTGGCGTTGGTCTCCAACAACATGGCACACAAACAACTATCAGACATGCAGCCGATATTACGTACTGTACATATAACATGTCATGAGACAGGCAAATACAAATTAAATACACCGAGGGTATAACAAAATTAAATGAGCTTAAATATACCCACAAACGAGGCATAATGATGCAAAATGTACATACAGCTAGCCGAAATACCATGTAAACATTGATTAGCTTGCAGTCATGCACTGACCAAATATGCCTGATTAGCACTCCCAACAAGTCAATAACATCAACAACGTTCACCTTTGTGCATTCAGGCAGCATGAAACGTTTGCTAGACAAAATGAGACAAACAAGGAGTGGCATGAAACACGTCTTTCTTGGAGAAAATTGTTCATTTAAACAAACTACGGTGAGTTCAAGGACAAAACGGCGCTCGCCAAATACTCCATCAGTGAAGCATGTTTAATATAAACAGTGGGATTAGTTGGGGACTTGTCCACGGTGTACCCCGCCTTCCGCACGATTGTTGCTGAGATAGGCTCCAGCGCCCCCCGCGACCCCTAAGGGAATAAGCGATAGAAAATGGATGGATGTTT
Organism: Nerophis ophidion; assembly: GCF_033978795.1. Lineage (NCBI taxonomy): Eukaryota > Metazoa > Chordata > Actinopteri > Syngnathiformes > Syngnathidae > Nerophis > Nerophis ophidion. Next base: position 20,463,503 of record NC_084612.1, on the reverse strand, counting down.
CCTGTCTTAAAGAAACTGTTAAAACCAAAATTATAACTTTTCCACCATCTTTTCCATTTCAATAATTTTTGAAAAGCTACAGGGAGCCACTTTGGCAGCGCTAAAGAGCCTCATACGGCTCCCGAGCCGCGGGTTGCCGACCCCCGATCTAATCAATATGATATCCATTGTTTTCTGATACAATACTATTATTGATAGTATTGACATCTGGGTCGATCACCCCTACTTTACATTGAAGCTTTAATGTGTGTGAGTCACATTCTGAACCATTACTTTTCATCTAGTTTTCCAGTGATAATGCTACATGCAAGAAACTTAGTTTGGTGGTGGGTATTATTAATATCTTAGAAGTATCTTTGCATTGGATTCATTGCAACTTAGTCTCAAATTCAAGCCGATGTTCTGGCAAGACACGCACCCTGCCTTCAAGTGTGTTACGGTCTCAAAAAGGAATCCAATTGCGGATCAGTAAAAAGTCTATATAATAACAAAAAAATCACTGGAGAAAATAATTTGAGAGTAACAAAAATCAGCTCCAAGAAGACGGGGTCAAAAGTCTGTTCAACATCTGAGGAAATACAAAAACAGGAATCAAAAAAGGTTCAGGACAAAGGTCAGGATGATAGCGTTCAGGTAAGAGTGTACCACAGGCAGCGGACCAACTGGCACTGGCTGGGTGGAAGTCCAGGGTTTCAGTCAGGCCGTTGATTAGGTGCAGGTGGGCTCGGGTGGCTGGCAGCACACCTGCAACAGATGACCGGGGAGAGACTTGCAGACACAAGAGGGAAAAAAAAGGCAGGATAACTGCCCTCATGACAAAGTGTCTAACAAGTAATTCGGAAATGTAATTGCCATCCGTTTTAAAGGAATCTTTCATGTGAGTACAATCTTTAGTCACGTAAATACTGGCACACAGCTATGTTTAACAAGTGCTGGTAATGTGTTGTACGTAATGTAGCGTCTTGACAGAACATCTGATGCTCTCTGGTGAGCAGGTGCATTCACAAACTTCAGAATTCTGAACATTGCCATTACTTTACATACATTAACATTAACATACATTAAGGTGTACAAGAAAGTGCATCTCTATCCTCCTTTAAAGCCACACTAAAAGAACACCTTCAGGCAACTTCAACCCTAAACTAACACCCTCCTGCCTCCACATCCCACCGCCCCGGATTGTCAATAATCAAATGTATATACTTGTTCTTATGCTTTCTGGTGTCTCTATGTCCACTACTTGCTGTACATATCCTAGCAAGTCAGACCTACACTGTTTCAACGTCCATTTCTCAGATGATGCAATTGTTGATGACTGAAGTGCTGATATCAACCAAACCTACAACCCCACCGCTCCGCATCCCACCCACCCCCGATTGTAAATAATGTAAATATTTCAATGTATATTCTGTGATGATTAACTTGTGTGATGACTATATTTGTACCATGAATTGATTAACGTGGACCCCAAATTAAAGGCCTACTGAAACCCACTACTACCGACCACGCAGTCTGATAGTTTATATATCAATGATGAAATATTAACATTGCAACACATGCCAATACGGCCTTTTTAGTTTACTATATTGCAATTTTAAATTTCCTGTGGAGTTTCTTGTTGATAACGTCGCAGAATGATGTCGCGTGCCCGTGACGTCACGGACTGTCAGGAAATATTAGCGCAGCACCCTTTGCGGCTAAAAGTCGTCTCTTTTCATCACGCAATTAAACAGTATTCTGGACATCTGTGTTGATGAATCTTTTGCAATTTGTTCAATTAATAATGGAGAAAACAAAGTAGAAAGATGGAGTTGGGAAGCTTTAGCCTTTAGCCAAACAAACACACGGTGATTCTTTGTTTAAAATTCCTGGAGGTGAAGCTTTACTATGGATCAGAGCGGTCAAGCGAACATGGATCCTGACCACTTGTCAACCGGCAGGTTTCGGTGAGAAAAATGTGTTAAAAAGTCGCCTCTTACCGGAGATCTGTGGAGTTTGCGCCGTCCTTGTATCTACCGTGGCTTCCCTCAGTCACTGGACTCAAGACACCCGTGGACACACCCCTCCGACTATCAGGCACTATTTAATCTCACTACAACACTAGCAACACAATAGAAAGATAAGGGATTTCCCAGAATTATCCTAGTAAATGTGTCTAAAAACATCTGAATCGGTCCCAATGCAATCGCCTTTTTTTTTTTAACTTTATTTAATTTTTTTATTTTTTTTTTTTCTAATCCTTCGCTATCAATATCATCATCCACAAATCTTTCATCCTCTCTCAAATTAATGGGGAAATTGTCGTTTTCTCGGTCCGTACAACTCTTGCTGCTGGAGGCTCCCATTATAAACAATGTGAGGACGTGAGGAGCCCTCACCTTGTGACGTCATCGTCTGCGACTTCTGGTACAGGCAATGCTTTTTTTATCAGCACCAAAAGTTGCGAACTTTATCGTGGATGTTCTCTACTAAATCCTTTCAGCAAAAATATGGCAATATCGCGAAATGATCAAGTATGACACATAGAATGGACCTGCTATCCCCGTTTGAATAAGAAAATCTAATTTCAGTAGGCCTTTAAACAAGTTGAAAAACTTATTTGGGTGTTACCATTTAGTGGTCAATTGTACGGAATATGTAATGTACTGTGCAATCTACTAATAAAAGTATCAGTCAGTCAATCAAAACATTTTGAATAAGTGATATTGACAGTTTAACAATATCAACACTATATTTAAACTAGTTCCCTATTCTCTTTTATTACATACAATTGTTTGATCATAACAAAATCAATAGTACACAATAACTGAAAGAAAGCAAAATGATACAATCTACTACTGGTTTAAATAATTTGGTTTCGCCCTCAATGACCTTTTGTGTTAAGGTAATTAGTTCCTGGGTCTATATAAACATTAACCAAAACAACACAAAAATGATTTTGAGGAAATAAAAATATTGATCTAATCACTCTAGGTATTGACACCGCCAATTTATTGATTGATTCACCTTGCTCTGACCGCAACAATGCTGACACACCAGCAGTTGTTATATTATCCTCTCTCTACATTCCTATTAATCTACTTCTTAATTTCATGGTAACATCCGCTTACTTTCTGCTGTAACTTGGTCCCGGCCACTCTTCCTAATGTTTACTATACACTTATTTGTTTAAAATTAGCTTAGCCGTTAGTTTGGCTATTATCATGCCTGCTTCTGGGTTGCTCTCGGTGTGTAACATGTCCAGCCTTGTCCTGCAGTGATAATATACATGAAAATAACACTTAAGAGACAACAAAAAAAAAGGTTTATTTAATGAAGTGATTATTATTAGCTTAGGGTAGAAGCTCCACACTGTGTATGGCGATATGTAATTAGCAGCTAGCTTGTCAGCAGGCGATTAAAAATAAATACAGTGTCAGCTGGACGGACTTAAGTCTGTGACTGGCACTAAAAGTCATTAATTTCATACATTTTCATGAAATTTTCCGATACCAATTGACCGATTGACACATCCCTGACTCAAATAACTATTCTGTTCAACTATGTCACGCATTTTTGTAATAATATAAAACAGTACATATCAATTGTTTGTAAACGAGTACCGTAAATTCCGGACTATAAGCAACTACTTTTCCCCTACGCTTTGAACCCTGTGGCTTACAAAACGGTGCGACCGATTTATTAATTGTTGTTCGCTGATGGCCATTAGGCAAATAGTTTTTATTAAACAATTGCAAAGGCACTTAAAATGGTGTGTAAATGTTCGTGCTGTGGCGCCATCTTTTGGACGAGTTTGCTCACTGCAAGCACTGCCGGGGTAAAGCCTGCGAGTGTTTCCTGCTGTTTAAAGGTTTGAACCGGATGTAGAAGTGCCGTTCTGATTCTAATTGTCCATACCGTTTTTACTCGTATGAACTCTTCATTCAATTTTTACAGTAGTTTTTTTTTTCTGACAATGTAACTAAAACTATTCTTACTTAGTAAACCGCCCCATGTGTCATGTCTGTAGGGTTGTTTTCATGCATATACTGTATGTATGTAGTAGGGCTGCAAATCTTTGGGTGTCCCACGATTCAATTCAATATCAATTCTTGGGGTCACGATTCGATTCAAAATCGATTTTTTTTTTCAATTCAACACGATTCTCGATTAAAACACGTTTTTTTCCCGATTCAAAAGGATTCTCTATTCATTCAATATATACGATTTCAGCAGGATCCACCCCAGTCTGCTGACATGCAAGCAGAGTAGTAGATTTTTGTAAAACGCTTTTCTAATTGTAAAGGACAATATTTTATCAACTGATTGCAATAATGTAAATTTGTTTAAACTATTAAACGAACCAAAAATATGGCTTATTTTATCTTTCTGAAAATATTGGATATGGTGTGTTGTTAAGCTTATGAGATGCGATGCAAGTGTAAGCCACTGTGACACTATTGTTCTTTTTTTTTATTTTTATAAATGTCTAATGATAATGCCAATGAGGGATTTTTAATCACTGCTATGCTGAAATTATAACTAATATTGATACTGTTGTTGATAATATTCATTTTTGTTTCACTACTTTTGGTTTGTTCTGTGTCGTGTTTGTGTCTTCTCTCAATTGCTCTGTTTATTGCAGTTCTGAGTGTTGCTGGGTCAGGTTTGGTTTTGGAATTGGATTGCATTGTTATGGTATTGCTGTGTATTGTTTTGTTGGATTGAAAAAAAAATTGAAAAATCGATTTAAGAAAAAAAAAAGAGAATCGATTCTGAATCGCACAACGTGAGAACCGTGATTCAAATTCGTATCGATTTTTTTCCCACGTAGTGTTGTAAGGTAATCAAGCTAGCGTCGGTAACACTAGCTAATATGCTAACACGTTTACGAGTGTCTATGTTAGTCTTATTAATTCATAACAGCATTCTGTTTGTGTTAGTTCCAGTTTCACAAAGCTCTCAGCGAATTCACCAAGACGTCACTGTGAAGTTATTAGTCTGTTCAGCTAACTGGAGCACTACCTTCTTTAGCTAGTGAGTCCATGCTGCTTTACTGGTGTGTTACTGACAGCGTTTGGAAATAATTAAGTATCTGCGGCCCTATAGCCCAGTGTGGCCAATATATGGAAAATATTAGTTTTTTAAAAGGTAGTGGCTTATACTGTACACCAGTGCGCTATGATTCGGGCACCATTCCCGCACCATTAGTTTGATGACAGCCGAGACCAACTGCTTGTGAATTATTTATAATAAACCACTGTGACGTGTCCTTTAATGGTCTTTATTATGAATCCAGTACACACCTTGACATTTGTGACATGTTTTTGTATTGAGCCCATTGTATCCTATTGTTTCATGGTGTGGATCAATCCATCGTATTATTAAAAAATGTAATTCATTTACTGACAAACTAATACTGTCTTTGCATAGTATAACTTCCTTCCTTTCTAAATGTATTCATAATCAAAGCCAGCATATTTAACACCTACAGACATTGTGGCGGATACTTTTTTTTTTTCTTTTTCCAATCTTCAGCCTCTTCACTTCCCTGCTCATCTTCCTCCCACTCCTTGTTCTCCTCACATCTTCGTCTCCTTCTATTCGCCAAAGATCTAAGTCATTCTCGTGTCTTTGACACCAGCTTTCTTTATCTCTTCATCCTGGAGGAGCAGCAGCAGCGTTGAAGTAAAAGTTTACATTTGTCCAAAGTTTTGATGACGTGGCTTGAATCAACCACTATTCTTGTTTGTGTGCCTATAGACTGGGGCCCCTGTCATCCGTTGGGGGACCCATTTTGCATGAAGAAGCGTCTGTAAATTTTTTATTAATGAACAGCAGGGCGCTTCATGTGGAATTTTTCTGCAAACATATTCCAAGCCCCTTCCTTCTCCGTCACTGATAAGAATATAAGGGTACATTTCCCTCGACATGCCCATTAAGCATCATTAGTGCTGGGCTTTTAAGTATTCGTACGGGTTTCAAATCCTGTGTGAGACTTGTGTGGAATATTTGCAAATGTATGTTTTAATAATGTTGTGTTTTTTTATTTTGCACTAAAAAAAGGAAAGAAAACAACATAAATAGGGATACCACTTTTTTTTTGCTTCAGGCCCCAATTTGCCACCTTGAAAACATAATAGCCTTTGTGTGTCTTATTTGTTTCAAATATTTTGTCCTATGTTATAACCTCAATGTGATCAGCAATTCAAGCTCAGAGAAGGACACAATACTTCACATTGAATAGGATTTTTTTCGGGGAAAAAAAATTATGAAAGCCTTTGTGTATTCTTCAAACTACAATTAGACCGTAACCCTCACAGGGATTAAGCTTTGGTCAGCTCCTTGAAACATGTTTTAACCATGGCCTTGGAGGTCGTACTTGTTCATTGAATGGATCCCCATTAGCTGACGCCAAGGCGACTGCTAGTCTTCCTGGGGTCCATATAGGAGCATACAAAATTAAGATACAAAGAATACATGCATTACCAAACATTATACAATGGAAAAATACAACATAAGATAAAAAAAAGCTAGTTAAAACCAGTATTAAAAATTCACGTCATGTGGGCAGCTGCAATAGGTGTATCTTCAAAGCTGTCTTGAATGACAATTTACTTGTGAGAGATTAATGTGTGATGGCAATATATTCCAGAATGATATACATCTATACATGACTGTATGTTTGAGGAGATTGGTCCTGGGAGCAAGAAGTGCCAAATAGCCATTGCTGGCATTCCTAGTGTCATAAGTATGTGTGTTAGTTGATTTTAAAAACTGTTTGTAAAAGTAATCTGGTGATTGATCTAAAATGATAGTTCTGATTGATTGATACTTTTATTAGTATATTGCACAGTTCAGTACATATTCCGTACAATTGACCACTAAATGGTAACACCCGAATACGTTTTTCAACTTGTTTAAGTCGGGGTCCACGTTAATCAATTCATGGTAAGGGAATATAAGGAGACTACACTGCATCTTTTGTTCAACAGACAACCAGGACAGGCGTGAATTATTATACTTGCCCTAGGATTGAACAACAGTATTTGCTTATTTGTGTTTCTGCTCAACTTTGACAACATTCTCCCTTATTGTATTTGTCACATATTTCTAATATGTCATATATTGACCAAGCAACACTAGAGTTTGTCTTAAGTCAAGACTTCAAGAATAATTAACATCCAGTATGTATTTTTCACACATAATGTCAACATTTGACGTCTTTCACCGTATTATTAAAAGACGATGTATGACTTTTAATAAATTTATACACTATATGTCAAGATTTTCTTCCTTTATATATTTTCTCCAACATTACAATCTCCCCAAAGGACTTGCGGACAAAACTATTCTGTAATGCACTCATATGGTACTTAGTTGTAAATATATCAAAATGAGTGCTGTCAAATGATTTTATTCAGCTAAATCACAGGGTTGCAATAGATTGATTACAAATTAAATGTCATTAGTTGTTTTATCTATATCCATCGAGTTTCATTTTGCATGAGTAAAAACAAGAAAGAAGTAAATATATAGTATATATATTTACAGGCCAAAGGTTTGGTCACTGAACACATCAAAACTATGAATGAACACATGTGAAGTCATGTACTTAACAAAAAAAGGTGAAATAACTGAAAACATGTTTTATATTCTTGTTTCTTCAAAATAGCCACCCTTTGCTGTGATTACTGTTTTGCACACTGTTGGCATTCTCTCGATGAGCTTCTAGCACACCTGTGAAGTGAAAACCATTTTAGGTGACTACCCTGTGTATATATATATGTATACAGTATATTAGGGCTGGGGGATATTGGCTTTTATTAATATCGCAATATTTTTATTCCATATCGCGATATACAATATATATCTCAATATTTTTCCTTAGCCTTGAATGAACACCTGATGCATATAATTACACCAGTATGATGATTCTATGTGTCTACATTAAAACATTCTTCTTCATACTGCATTCATATATGCTACTTTTTAACTTTCATGCGGAGAGGGAAATCACAACTAAGTCAATTGACCAAACCTGTATTTATTAAATACTGACTTTTTAACTGAAAGAACAAATTAGTAGTGCTGCTACCTTTTGTATTGACACTTCTGCTGCATACTTTGCATATTGCTGTTGTCTGCTGAATATCTTCCAGCTTGAAGCCAAACCACCGGCAGGTGATTGACCCCCTGCTGTTTTTTGGGGACATTAATTGTTCTTCCTCCATTTGTGATCAGTTTCACACCTTCTCTCTCTTGTAATGTCACTTGCTCTGCTCCGCTCCACTCTTCTTGCGCCACCTGCCTCAGCTAACGTTGGACATGCTGCTACGTCTCTGCTCGGCGAGAGCGTATGATGCTACACGTGCGACAGCATGTGATGTATTTAAGAAGGCGGGCTTGTCTGTGAGAAGGAGTTAGAAACGCCTGTAGTTTATTGCCTGCAGCTAAAAGCAACTGCGTGAGAACATATACTCCAATATTACGATATAGTACATTTTCTATATCGCACAGAGACAAACCCGCGATATATCGTTTATATCGATGTATCGCCCAGCCCTAATATGTATATAAAAAGTCTTGTGCGAATCGTATCAATTCCGATTCTAAATTGATTTGTCATTAAAAAAAAATATTGTTTTAGTTTTTTAAATAAAAATTGTTTTAACAATAAAAAATCTTTTCAAAATATAATTTTTTAGGCAATCTCTGTGCTTAACCGTTGGCAGACAAGAGTTGCAATTCTTATTCATCCCATTTCTAAACCCAGTCATAATTTTTCAAAAATTTATTGATTTAAATATATATTTTTTTGCCATCTCTACGCAACCAGGAGCTTTTCTAACCTGTAACACAAAAAAAGTTTCCTTACAATCATTATACCAAATAATTAGGGGTGTAACGATTGATCGATATCCTGATAGATGGGTTTTTATTCCTAAGATCCCAAAATGGATCTGAGCTCGGCTCGTTGGCGTCTCAGAAGATATATATCAATCTAAAATCGATTTAAAAGGTAATTAAACAATTTTGTCAAAACTAGATAGTACAACTTTGGCTTTGGGAACATCAGACTTTACATAAAGTGTTTTTTAGAGCATTTTTAGGTGTCTGAGTCAACCTACTTTTACTTATTTTCCTCACTTTCTTATCCAGAGCTCAAAGAACATACTCTGAAAAATGTTTAAAACTTTCTGACGTTTTGACTCAGTGTATGAGTTGCTGCAGACATGGGATCAGACGACAACAAGCAAAAAAGAGGAGCTGACCATAGACTCTGGCTCATGGTTCGCACAGGAAGGCTAACTCTAAGGAGGAGGCTATACTAAAGGAAGTATGTGACCTGATCAATGGTTATTAAAATACATATCTAGATGCTGATATAATTATCTTGGGTGATTTTAACCACTATACAATGCGGTGATTCCATATCGGCAACCACAAATTCTGAATCAAAAAAGATATATTGCGAGAATGATTTTGAACCAACAATAGGGTTGAATTGAGAAACGATTTTGAATCAAATAGTCACCTCAGGAATAGTGAAGTGAAGTGAATTATATTTATATAGCGCTTTTCTCTAGTGACTCAAAGCACTTTACATAGTGAAACCCAATATCTAAGTTACATTTAAACCAGTGTGGGTGGCACTGGGAGCAGGTGGGTAAAGTGTCTTGCCCAAGGACACAACGGCATTGACTAGGATGGCGGGAGCGGGAATCGAACCTGCAACCCTCAAGTTGCTGGCACGGCCGCTCAACCAACCGAGCTAAACCGCCCCACAATAGGGTGTCAAATCAAACCAAAAGTCGTTGCAAGATTCACACCTCTCATGTATGCACTTGACATGTTTATGGAACACTTTTAACATCGTGTTCATGGTAACAAAAAATGTTTAATGTTGATAATTTTGTATTTTAAGATGGAAGTGCTTCAGTGAAATGAAAACATTTTTGCAAAGTGTGCAAGATAGTCAATGTCGGTCACCTTTGACATCATGTTTTATTTTTGTAGTCAAATTTCCCATGGAGAGGATCAACTTGCCATGTATGCATGCCTGACAAACTGCCCAAAATACCATGCCAGAAATGCTTTAAGTCATTGTGTGCTGCTGATGGGTTATGTGAAGTAAACATTGTAATCAGATTAATGATCATGATGATTATATCAATTCATTGTGTTAATTGTGACGGCCCTAACCAAAACATGTTTTTAACAAAATTTAAACATAATTATCTAACCCTTTTCCATCAAAGATGTAGCCAAGTTGTTATGTTATTCTTATGAGTATACAGTAGTAGCTAGGAACATAATTGAAATGGGTCTGATCGTACCTCGGACAACTGGTATTATAAATCAATGTTGCCCATTGAAATCAATTTGAATCAATATTATATGTTCTTTCCTCTCTACCAGTACAGCACAATTTGAACATATAGCACGTATTTTAGAAAGACTAACACACTTTTGGATATTCTCAGGGCATTCAACTGGACTGTTGAGTTTGTCTTTGAAGACATTTTGCCTCTCATCCAAGTAGGCTTTCTCAGTTCAAATTGAACAGTTCAGTTGGGATCGATTGAATAACCCGAGAATACAATGACCTATATTCTGTAAATGAGAATTTTCATACAAAAAACTTTTGAGAATAAATATTGTACAAAAACAATTCTGGAGTAATTTGAGTACAATGTACAACATTTACTTAAAGGCCTACTGAAACCCACTACTACCCACCACGCAGTCTGATAGTTTATATATCAATGATGAAATATTAACATTGCAACACATGCCAATACGGCCGGTTTAGTTTACTAAATTGCGATTTTAAATTTCCCGCGGAGTTTCTTGTTGAAAACGTCGCGGAAAGATTACACGTGCGCGTGACGTCATGGACTGTCAGGAAATATTAGCGCGGCACCATTGGCGGCTAAAAGTCGTCTCTTTTCATCGCGCAATTAAACAGTATTCTGCACATCTGTGTTGCTGAATCTTTTGCAATTTGTTCAATTATTAATGGAGAAGTCAAAGTAGAAATATGGAGTTGGGAAGCTTTAGCCTTTAGCCACACAAACACACGGTGATTCCTTGTTTAAAATTCCCGGAGGTGAAGCTTTACTATGGATCAGAGCGGTCAAGCGGACATCGTTCCCAACCACTTGTCAACCGACAGGTTTGGTGAGAAAATTGTGTTAAGAAGTCGCCTCTTTCCGGAGATCTGTGGAGTTTGCGCCGTCCTTGTATCTACCGTGACTTCCCTCAGACACTGGCCTCAAGACACCCGTGGGCACACGCCTCCGACTATCAGGTACTATTTAATCTCACTAAAACACTAGCAACACAATAGAAAAATAAGGGATTTCCCAGAATTATCCTAGTAAATGTGTCTAAAAACATCTGAATCGGTCCCAATGCAATCGCCTTTTTTTTTTTAACTTTATTTAATTTTTATTTTTTTATTTTTTCTAGTCCTTCGCTATCAATATCATCATCCACAAATCTTTCATCCTCTCTCAAATTAATGGGGAAATTGTCGTTTTCTCGGTCCGACTAGCTCTTGCTGCTGGAGGCTCCCATTAAAAACAATGTGAGGACGTGAGGAGCCCTCACCCTTGTGACGTCATCGTCTGCAACTTCCTGTAAAGGCAAGGCTTTTATTTTATCAGCACCAAGAGTTGCAAACATTATCGTGGATGTTCTCTACAAAATCCTTTCAGCAAAAATATGGCAATATCGCGAAATGATCAAGTATGACACACAGAATGGACCTGCACCCCTCGTGACCTCTCAAGGGATAAGCAGTAGAAAATGAATGGATGGATGGATGCTTCTCCGTCAAACACACCATCAGCAGCCTCTCAGCATATTTTAATGGATACATGTTGACTGTTTAGAATAGATTTCATCTCAACCTTCATGGCTGGCGTTGGACTCATTCTGCTTCAGTTCAATATGCTCAGTCTATCAGTGCTTAAACTGCTTCACTAAATGTTTTTAATGATTTATTTGTTTGATTCAATGGATATCATCCTCTTCTTGTTCTGAGCATCGTCCTTTACACTCACTTTTTTCAATCCCATAGTTGTAAAAACAAAGGTATGTCCACCTTCGTCCATAAATTAACACTCGCAAGTAAGACCGGATGTTTTGGTCGGATCTTACGGGTTCACAGAGGCATTTGCTGCACCAATTAAGCAGTGGAGGAGCTCGTAACCCAGATTTTTGCTCGCAATTAAAGCATAACAAATACCCGAGAGACAGCTTGTATCACAAAAAAATATTTTATCTCTAAGTACTAATGTAAATATCTCCTCTCATGTAATAAGTAAGTAAGCACTAACAATCTATAAATAAACAGGCTCTACTTATAATACACAGAATGATCTTGTTTGTAACTGCAGGCAAATATCTAGTGGAACAGTCAATGAAATGACTGACATGCTGACTGGCAATGGTTGCATGAACAATGATTAAAAAGCTGTTCAGTGAAGTATAGAATCTGTAGAATGAGTGACAATGTAATAAACCTGGACTCGCATTTGATGAAATTCAAGCTACCGTGAAAGGAAGAATATACAGTATGTAGGCAAAAGCATTGATATCATTTATAATTTTAGACAAGGGGTCCAAACTTTTTGACTTTGCAATTTGGCATCTTTCCCTTGTTTTACCTTCTTTTTAATCTTATATAGTGTTTTGTTGTTGTTGTCTTGTCCCTGAAATTTTCCCACCTGTCTTATTTTTGCTTTTTCTTTCTATCCCCTCCTGATCCGGTCTATCCATTCAATAAAGTCAAATACAAATAAGGCAACAAAAGAATTATCCCACACTTCTCTTTTGTAAAGTAAATCTGTACAGCAGATACTAACATCTACAATATGATTTGTCTGAGCGGCTGGGCAGGACAGATTAAAAACATATACACTTTTGTATATAACTTTATGATTATTATAACTTTTTTTTTTAATTAAGACATCCCACGAGCCGTAGTCTAAACTTGCTTTCTGCAAATCACTGTACCGCAGTTTTTTTTTTCAGCATGTTCTATTTTTTGCGACTAAATGTAGCATTTTCAGGTCAAAAATGCAAAATTAACTAAATATATCAACATAACAGTAGTATTAATCACTAGATAAGACCAAACTACTGAAATTGGGCTGTACAGTATCATGACCACTGATTGGCTGAGCTTTAAGCAGCAATACTATATTGCAGGGGTAGGGAACCTATGGCTCGCGAGCCAGATGTGGCTCTTTTGATGACTGCATCTGGCTCTCGGATAAATCTGAGATGACATTGCTTGACACGATAATTAATGAATGATTCCACTTGTAATCACAGTGTTAAAAATAATGTTCAAAATATAAAACATTCTCATGCAGTTTTAATCCATCCATCCGTTTTTCTACCGCACCTGTTCAAGAAGTTGCGTTAATGGTAAGAAGTTATTTATTTATTAATGGTTAGTGTGGGGCTTGCCCTCCTGGGGGTTCTTCAGACCACCAAGCACCGACATGAGAGCCTGTTTCAGGGTTACAATATTGTTTTATTTTTCAATAAGTCTCTCAGTTGCTTTCCAACAATTGTCTTTTTCTCTTTCGTTCTCGCTCGCACTCTGGCTCCAGCTCCAACCCCGTCCCTCCTCCTGGCTGCTGCTTATAACAGAGCGACAGGTGATTATATAACAAGGCCCATGTGGGCCATCTACGCACCTGTCGCTGATTTCGAGGCCGATCCTGGCAACACCCCGCTTACCTGCAGGCCACACCCCCTCCACAGTTAGCTTCAGAATAACAATGTTAGTACAAAGAATAAGAGACCTATTATACTCTTCAAATGTTAATCTTACTTAAAAATGCACGCGTTAAGTTGTGTTCAGTGTTAAAAAATATTATATGGCTTTTACGGAAATACATTTTAAAATATTTGGCTTCTTGGCTCCCTCAGCCCTGCTATATTGGATTAAATGTGTGTAAAAGTGTCTCTGTGGGCGTTATTTCATGTCTACAGCGCACTCAAGTGACTTTTTTTTTAAAAAGGTTGGAAACATTTGTTTTTCGATTCATAAGTAATTCTTACTTTGTGGAAATTCATTGACCACGGTCAGGGCCGGAACCAAGTGACAGTGACAAGGGTTTTCTGTAAAAGATGATTAAAAAGCAGAATGAAAAATTAATTCCTTAAAAATCGGAGGTAAAATAAAAATGAAAAATACATTTAGAATTGAACTACAATAATAAGTACTAAGTAATAATGAGTACTAAGTAAGTAATGTAATAATATCATGGCCAAGTACACAAACAGCAATTTGCAGTTGATTTAAATTTCCAATGAGGTGAATTTAGGTAGTCCTTTCATGTATACAGTAGTGGCTGTTAAGGAGTCAGGTCAAATGTAAAATCGATGCACTTGACTTGTTTTGATATTTAGAGCGCCTAATTGAGCCATCATGAACGGGGGTCATGACACCACCTGTTTGTCTGTCTGTTGTGTGCAAAAGGTTGTCTTTGTCAAATCAATACAGTTTGAGGCGCACACTTGAACATCTCCACTTCCTCTATGCCAGCCTTTTCATTGTCTTTCCTTTCCCTCCCTTCCCATTCCTTACCCTTTCCTTTCCCGCCGTGATAGCAGAGGAAGTGCCAAAGCGTTTCAACGGCCTGAATGAAGCGAATTGAGACAGGGCTCATATGCATGCACGAGCAGCTCCCATAAATTAACTACGCATATCAATCATGTTCTGCGTGGCGGCGCATTCCGACAGATGCAGTTATATTTCCACAAAAGCATAAGAATCCATGCGTATACACATTTTCAGCCAGGATTGCACACAAACACTCAACATGCAGCCCTCCCTCCATCAAGTAGTTTTTAAACAACCTCATAACCTCCGAGCCCCCCCGCACACAAAAACCAACATGGTGAGCGGTAAGGAATCAATGAATCAGCGAAGCTATTTGCAGATAGTTCCGTTTCACACACATAATTAATGTGCATTGAATGTGTACAACAATTACCACCCGCAGGGACATTGTTTTGATCAATGGTTGAACAGAGTTGGATTGACTGCATAGTCAGGCCGCAGCTTCCAGTGAGTGATGGTCGTCTTCCATGCTCATCTCAATTATTGTACCCCAGGAAAATATTTTGCAGCAATTCTTTTTACAGTATGGACTCCGCTTAACCTGCACCACTCTGTAAGGTTTAGTCTGTCTTGTACTGTCCAAGTCCTATCATTATTTAAGGGGTATTGTCTTTTGCCAACACACATATCTCAATGGCTTTGATGGATTAGAAATAGAGTGACTAAATCTCTCTGCTGGTATTTTTGTAGTAGTTTTAATGAGAACTATAGATTTGTGTCCGTAGCCAAATTTTACAATAGAACTTCGAGTTACAAACTCAATCGATGCTTAAACAAGTTTCTTGCATCAAAAAGTTTGTATATTGAAGCATGTTTATCCGTAATAAAACAATGTAAATGTAAATAATGGGTTCCAGCCTCGAAAAAAGTCCATATTCTTTTAAAGGTTTTTGCACTTTGAAAACAATACAAAGTGCTATTAAGTACTGCAGTGATGCTCAACATTTTTTCACCAAGTACTTGTCACGTTTGGGTCGCAGCTTACTGCAGAGTTCGTTCTCCCGAAATGCAGACGGACCACCCTGGACATAGCGTGCAGGTTGGAACTTTATTTATTCTACAAAATATTAAAGTAGTACACAAAAAGAAAACAAGTCATTCTCGAAGCTAATGCTACTATTAGCATGGATTATAGACAAGAAATAAACACATAACTTTGGCATGAAACAAACAACTTACGTAGCAGGGTTGCATGAAGCAAATAAAACTCACGTGGACACGGCATGAAGCGAACAAACAGCATAAACTATGACAATAAATGAAACAATGACACAAGGCCGCTCCTCTCTGAGCTGCAACCTTATCGTGGTAGAGGAGTTTGCGTGTCCCAATGATCCTAGGAGCTATGTTGTCCGGGGGCATAAAGCCCCCTGGTAGGGTCTCCCAAGGCAAACAGGTTCTAGGTGAGGGATCAGACAAAGAGCAGCTCGAAGACCTTTATGAAGATGAAAAACCATGGACCCAGATTTCCCTCGCCCTGACGCGGGTCACCGGGGCCCCCCTCTGGAGCCAGGCCCGGAGGTGGGGCACGATGGCGAGCGCCTGGTGGCCTGGCCTGTTCCCATGGGGCCCGGCCGGCCACAGCCCGAAGAGGCAACGTGGGTCACCCCTCCAATGGGCTCACCACCCATAGCAGGGGCCATAGAGGTCGGGTGCATTGTGAGCTGGGCGACAGCCGAAGGCAGGGCACTTGGCGGTCCGATCCTCGGCTACAGAAGCTAGCTCTTGGGACGTGGAACGTCACGTCACTGGGGGGGAAAGAGCCTGAGCTAGTGCGCAAAGTCGAGAAATTCCGGCTGGATATAGTCGGACTCACTTCGACGCACAGCAAGGGCTCTGGAACCACTTCTCTCGAGAGGGATTGGACCCTCTTCCACTCTGGCGTTGCCGGCAGTGAGAGGCGACGGGCTGGGGTGGCAATTCTTGTTTCCCCCCGGCTCAAAGCCTGTACGTTGGAGTTCAACCCGGTGGACGAAAGGGTAGCTTCCCTCCGCCTTCGGGTGGGGAAACGGGTCCTGACTGTTGTTTGTGCTTATGCACCAAACAGCAGTTCAGAGTACCCACCCTTTTTGGGAGCACTCGAGGGAGTACTGGAAAGTGCTCCCCCGGGTGATTCCCTTGTCCTACTGGGAGACTTCAACGCTCACGTTGGCAACGACAGTGAAACCTGGAGAGGCGTGATTAGGAAGAATGGCCGCCCGGATCTGAACCCGAGTGGTGATTTGTTATTGGACTTTTGTGCTCGTCACAGTTTGTCGATAACAAACACCATGTTCAAACATAAGGGTGTCCATATGTGCACTTGGCACCAGGACACCCTAGGCCGCAGTTCCATGATCGACTTTGTAGTTGTGTCATCGGATTTGCGGCCTCATGTTTTGGACACTCGGGTGAAGAGAGGTGCGGCGCTTTCTACCGATCACCACCTGGTGGTGAGTTGGCTGCAATTTTGGGGGAGGATGCCGGACAGACCTGGGAGGCCCAAACGCATTGTGAGGGTCTGCTGGGAACGTCTGGCAGAGTCTCCTGTCAGACAAAGTTTCAATTCCCACCTCCGGAAGAACTTTGAACATGTCACGAGGGAGGTGCTGGACATTGAGTCCGAGTGGACCATGTTCCGCACCTCTATTGTCGAGGCGGCAGATCGGAGCTGTGGCCGCAAGGTAGTTGGTGCCTGTCGGGGCAGCAATCCTAAAACCCCTTGGTGGACACCAGCGGTGAGGGATGCCGTCAAGCTGAAGAAGGAGTCCTATCGGGTCCTTTTGGCTCATAGGACTCCGGAGGCAGTGGACAGGTACCGACAGGCCAAGCGGTGTGCAGCTTCAGCGGTCGCGGAGGCAAAAACTCGGACATGGGAAGAGTTCGGGGAAGCCATGGAAAACGACTTCCGGACGGCTTCGAAGCGATTCTGGACCACCGTCCGCCGCCTCAGGAAGGGGAAGCAGTGCACTATCAACATCGTGTATGGTGCGGATGGTGTTCTGCTGACCTCGACTGCGGATGTTGTGGATAGGTGGAAGGAATACTTCGAAGACTTCCTCAATCCCACCAACACGTCTTCCTATGAGGAAGCAGTGCCTGGGGAATCTGTGGTGGACTCTCCTATTTCTGGGGCTGAGGTCGCTGAGGTAGTTAAAAAGCTCCTCGGTGGCAAGGCCACAGGGGTGGACGCTGTGGGGCTGTCTTGGTTGACAAGACTTTGCAGCATTGCGTGGACATCGGGGGCGGTACCTCTGGATTGGCAGACCGGGGTGGTGGTTCCTCTCTTTAAGAAGGGGGACCGGAGGGTGTGTTCCAACTATCGTGGGATCACACTCCTCAGCCTTCCCGGTAAGGTTTATTCAGGTGTACTGGAGAGGAGGCTACGTCGGATAGTCAAACCTCGGATTCAGGAGGAACAGTGTGGTTTTCGTCCTGGTCGTGGAACTGTGGACCAGCTCTGTGCTCTCGGGTTCTTGAGGGTGCATGGGAGTTTGCCCAACCAGTCTACATGTGCTTTGTGGACTTGGAGAAGGCATTCGACCGTGTCCCTCGGGAAGTCCTGTGGGGAGTGCTCAGAGAGTATGGGGTATCGGACTGTCTTATTGTGGCGGTCCGTTCCCTGTACGATCAGTGCCAGAGCTTGGTTCGCATTGCCGGCAGTAAGTCGAACACATTTCCAGTGAGGGTTGGACTCCGCCAAGGCTGTCCTTTGTCACCGATTCTGTTCATAACTTTTATGGACAGAATTTCTAGGCGCAGTCAAGGCGTTGAGGGGTTCCGGTTTGGTAACCGCAGGATTAGGTCTCTGCTTTTTGCAGATGATGTGGTCCTGATGGCTTCATCTGACCGGGATTTTCAGCTCTCACTGGATCGGTTCGCAGCCGAGTGTGAAGCGACCGGAATGAGAATCAGCACCTCCAAGTCCGAGTCCATGGTTCTCGCCCGGAAAAGAGTGGAGTGCCATCTCCGGGTTGGGGAGGAGACCCTGCCCCAAGTGGAGGAGTTCAAGTACCTAGGAGTCTTGTTCACGAGTGAGGGAAGAGTGGATCGTGAGATCGACAGGCGGATCGGTGCGGCGTATTCAGTAATGCGGACGTTGTACCGATCCGTTGTGGTGAAGAAGGAGCTGAACCGGAAGGCAAAGCTCTCAATTTACCGGTCGATCTACGTTCCCATCCTCACCTATGGTCATGAGCTTTGGGTCATGACCGAAAGGATAAGATCACGGGTACAAGCGGCCGAAATGAGTTTCCTCCGCCGTGTGGCGGGGCTCTCCCTTAGAGATAGGGTGAGAAGCTCTGCCATCCGGGAGGGACTCAAAGTAAAGCCGCTGCTCCTCCACATCGAGAGGAGCCAGATGAGGTGGTTCGGGCATCTGGTCAGGATGCCACCCGAACGCCTCCCTAGGGAGGTGTTTAGGGCACGTCCAACCAGTAGGAGGCCACGGGGAAGACCCAGGACACGTTGGGAAGACTATGTCTCCCGGCTGGCCTGGGAACGCCTCGGGATCCCCCGGGAAGAGCTAGATGAAGTGGCTGGGGAGAGGGAAGTCTGGGTTTCCCTGCTTAGGCTGTTGCCCCCGCGACCCGACCTCGGATAAGCGGAAGATGATGGATGGACACAAGGCCGACTGACCGGCAATGGCACGCTTAAATAATGCCTCTGATTAGCGCTCGGTAGCAGGTGAGCGACTGAACACTAATCAGAAACAGGTGAACATAATTAGCAACCATGGCAACCTAAACAAACCCAGGGAGGTGCACAAACATGAACTAAATGAGTCCAAAACTAACAGAACGTAACTAAACAAAACATGATCTGGACCTGTGGTTCTCAACCTTTTTCAGTGATGTACCCCCTGTGAACATTTTTTTAATTCAAGTACCCCCTAATCAGAGCAAAGCATTTTTGGTTGAAAAAAGAGATAAAGAAGTAAAATACAGCACTATCTCATCAGTTTCTGATTCATTAAATTGTATAACAGTGCAAAATATTGCTCATTTACAGTGGTTTTTCTTGAACTATGTGGAAAAAAAGATAAAAAAAATAACTAAAAACTTGTTGAAAAAGTGAAAAGTGATTCAATTATAAATAAAAATTTCTACACATAGAAGTAATCATCAACTTATAGTGCCCTCTTTGGGGATTGTAATTGAGATCCATCTGGATTCATCAACTTAATTCTAAACATTTCTCCACAAAAAAAGAAATCTTTAACGTCAATACTTATGGAACATGTCCACAAAACATCTAGCTGTCAACACTGAATATTGCACTGTTGTATTTTTTTTTCACATTTTATGAACTTAAATGTATATTTTGTTGAAGTATATCCAATAAATATATGTGTAAAGGATTTTTGAATTGTTGCTAATTTTGAAATATTTAAAAAAAATCTCACCTACCCCTTGGCATACCTTCAGGTACCCCCAAGGGTACGCGTACCCCCGTTTGAGAACCACTGGTCCAGACCACAGATCATGACAGAACCACCCAGAGGTGGGACCAAGTCATTGTTTTGCAAGTGACAAGTAAGTCTCGAGTCTTTGCCCTCAAGTCTCGAGTCAAGTCCCGAGTCAAGACAGGCAAGTCCCCAGTCAAGTCCAAAGTCAAGACTGGAAAGTCTCAAGTTAAGTCCCAAGTCTGGCATTTTGAATTTGTAAATTTGTGAATGTAAAATTGTACTCGTTTTCCAGTCCAGTCTGGAGGCGCGCCCACACCATGATGACTTGTATATAAAATACTTTGCGAATGAATCGCTTCACACTTTCAAAAGATTTGACTCATTCGTGATTATCACAAATCTACTGCTTATGCAGTTTTAATGGATCGTCTTACATGTCCAGTGTATCACACAGGACTGCCATCTATTTGTGGTTCTTTTTTTCCAGGTGGGAGTCATTTGTTGGTCCCTTTTTTTTTAGTCCCTCTTTCTCTATCTCCTGCTGCTTGTCTTCCCTCTCTCTCTCTCTCACGCTTGCATTTTTTGATCTCCAGCATCTCTCCCACTCTGCCGTCGTTCCTTACGCCCATCAGACAGCTGAAGCTGCCAAGCTGCCGGAGGCGGGATCAGACAAGAGGAGCCGCTCTGTCTGACCTCGCTCTCTACGGAGAGGCAAACTAATGTAGACACGCAAATAAGCTTTAAGGAGACAATTATTGACCATTTATATCAGCTCTCCGTCTTTTGCACTTACCGTACGGCATACCTGAACATGTCCACGAGCGATCCTTTGGAAGCTCGCATGGAACGATGTGCAAGCATGCTAATGTGCAAGGGGCACCTGCTGCTGCAATCTCTACACATATACCGGTAGGCATGACCCATCTGTATCTCCCACAGCAACTCCAACAAACGAGCCCTTCAAGCCCATCTAACCTCTTGGTTATTATCCAGTTCACCAGCAGAAAAAGTCATGTCAACTGCTTTTTGCTACATGTCCATTTTTTTTCCAATACATTTTTTACACTGTTTGCCTTGGGTTAAAAAACAGACAAAAAAAACTTGAATATTTTTAGAGTTAAAGTTGAGTTCTGAGCTGGCAGAAATATATGGACTCCACTAGTAGCAGAGGAAATTGAAACTGATATAACAAAAATAATGCAATACAGTAGCAACCAGGGTTTGAATTTAACCATGGCAACCGTCATTTGCCATCATGCCCTAAAAAATTGATCAACATCGGTGGCACGAACATGCCCTGACAGCCCTTGACATTTTATTTGTTAATGGACGAGGGATTTAACAGTAAACAGTATAATGATAATTCACGATAAAATTCCGAACGTCTATTTTTTTTAATTACCGTTGGAGAATAACAAAGCTTGTTTATTTGAGTTTGTCTTCATTAGCCACACTGTTGTGTTTCATTTTGATATCAAAAAGTAAACACCAGGTTTTTGTTTTTACATTACTTGGGTTTTGTTCATGTTACAATGGTATTACTTCAAAAACCATTCATGTGGCATAACACATTGTTAATGTGTTTATGACATATTTCTGCTCAAACTCTTAATGGATTTGTCCTGATAAAGCATGTAAATCTACAAATAAATGTACATAAAAAAAAGCTGACAAGTTATTATTAAATAATAAAAAAATACATACTTGTCTTTAGAAATATGGATAATGTTTATCTATAGCTTTTTTATTAGACTTTACAAATTACATGATGGTATTACATTCACAACACTGCTTTAACTAACAATCAGTAATCATGATTTTAATATTGATAACAATAATCTTAATTATTATTTTGGCCATTATTGGCAGCCTTTTATATCTCATACATGCACACTATTTTTATCTTTATGGACAAAAAGTGCAGTTACGTCTTATGGCCATCAGTTGCCATCTTTTAACATTCATATATATATATATATATATATATATATATATATATATATATATATATATATATATATATATATTTGACACTTATTGAAATATCTCCTGTGACATCATGCACAAAAGTGCACTATATTTGTTTTAAACTATTGTAGTGGCGTTCTGTCCAAAAAGTGCACGTTAATTTATTGTTGTTTTGATATGTCATTTTAGTGACATCATGCACTAAAAGTGCACTCATAGCTTGTTTTAAAAATGTCTCTGACAATCTTGCACTTTCTGTTTTGAAATGAAAAGGATGTTTGTATTTAATAAATTCAGTTTTGGTCAATTGACTTAATTTGATTTTCTTTTCTGCATGAAAGTTTAAAATGAGCATATATTAATGCAGTATGAAGTAGAATGTTTTAATGTAGACACATATAATCATCATACTGCGGTGATTATATGCATCAAGTGTTCATTCCAGGCTATGGCAAAATTTCGTGATATATATGGGTTATGCAAGCAACACTTGCCTTGACTTTAAAAAGTTAAAGTTTGAGGCCGGTAGTACCTCAACTTAACACAGTATACCACAGATAGACATATATAAAACATGTATGCATGTATTTATGTGTGTTCTTGTCTTATCTTTCTTATAAAAAAAAAGTAATTTTGAGCAATTTGCAAACAGCACCTTTAACTACATGTGACTTTCATTAATATGTTCTGCAGCATTTTTTTCTTTGCAAAGCCTTCAATTTACTGCCAGTGAGTGTTTTTATTGATAATATTGTAGGGCTGGGCGATATATCGATATATTGCGGGCTTGTCTCTATGTAATATAGAGAATGACTATATCGTAATATGGAGTATAAGTTCTCACACAGTTGCTTTTAGCTGCGGGCATTACACTACAGGCTCTTCCCACTCTTTCTTCTCTCTCCTTCTCACAGAGACTTAAAATAAGCGCACCTACTTACATTCGTCACATATGTACACGCCCTCGCAGAGCAGAGAGGTAGCAGCATGGGTAACCTTAGCTGTGGTGCGAGTGGTAATACGAGAGAAAGAAGTTGCGAATCTGGTAACAAATGAAGGAGGAATAATTCATTCCCAAGAAAAAAAGCAGGGGGTCCATCGACTGGCGGTGGTTTGGCTTCAAGCGGGAATATGTCAGACAACCGTAATTCGTCAAGTGCGGGGCAAAAGCATTGCTACAAAAAGATGTAGCATCCCTTGAAAAGTCACCTGCTAGAGAATTGAGAGTGCGTACTCCGCATGTCAACATCTCCGGGTGTGGCACCGAACGGAGAATGTGGAAATGGTTGCTTATGCAACCATTTCCACATCTAAATCATATGGAAAAAAATTGTCAACAACGTAAGGAGATAACGTCCACAGGAACCTACCACATAGCGAAGGACATACACTATTTGATTTCCTATGATGCAGCTCATTTTTATTTGACACTTATTGAAATATATTGTGTGACATCATGCACAAAAGTGCACTTTATTTGTTTTAAACTATTGTAGTGGGGTTCTGTACAAAAAGTGCACGTTGATTTATTGCAGCCCTTCGAGACACTAGTGATTTAGGGCTATAGAAATAAACATTGATTGATTATTTGATATTGTTGTTTTGATATGGCATCTAAGTGACATCATGCACTAAAAGTGCACTCATAGCTTGTTTTAAAAATGTCTCTGACAATCTTGCACTTTCTGTTTTGAAATGACATGAATGTTTGTGCCACTGCTTAATAACTGTTTAATAAATACAGTTTTGGTCAATTGACTTAGTTGTGATTTCATTCTCTGCATGAAAGTTTAAAATGAGCATATATTAATGCAGTATGAAGAACAATGTTTTAATGTAGACACATAGAATCATCATACTGCTGTGATTATATGCATCAAGTGTTCATTCCAGGCTATGGCAACATTTCGAGATATATATCGTGTATCGTGACATGGCGTAAAAATATGGAGATATTATAAAAAGACCATATCGCCGAGCCTTATAATATAGGATCAACTTTGCAGAGAATTAGGTCTGAAATCCACCCGTGAAGCAGGAGTATGTGATTTCTTTAGGTTTTCATTCCTGTTTCCCAATATGTTTCTGTGTTTATTGTCCTTTAGCATTGGTTGAATACAAAAGTATTGTTTCTTGCAGTTTTGGCAAAGCAGACTCCTAAAGTGGGTTGAGGCGTTCCATCACTTCTGATTTGACTTGAAGCTTTAAGGTGAACACGCCGCCCACTCGCTTGCTGTCTCTGCAATGATAACAATCGTTTGAGCACCGCCAGGATTTGTTCTCTGTGTGAATCGATGCTAATCACATCAATGTGCTGTCCTGACTCCTGCGCCTCTCCCGGGGGGCGGAGGTTTAACACTTCTCTGTGGCCTTTTTCCCTCCTCACCCGCTGTTTCGTCTCCCCCATTCCTGTCTTCTGTCTCCATTCGTTGTGGAGAGTGAGGGAAGTTGACGGCAGTTGCACGCATGCCCGGGCTTTACATAGGTCACTGCAGGCCTGTAGGGTTGTTGAATTGTTGTGGTAAAGTCAACTGGAAAATGACCATGTGTAGTATTGCAACAGTTGAGATATAAGAAAAAGATAGATGTTGTGTTTTTCAACCTTTTTTGAGGCAAGGCTAATTTTTTTCATCAAAAAATCCGGAGGCACACCACCAACAGAAAACGTTAAAAAATAAAACTCCTCCAGGTCGCCGTGCCTTATTTAGTTTTCCTGTGTGTAGTGCTTTAGTTCTTGTCTTGCACTGTTATTTTGGTGGCCCTTCCTGTTTTATTGGTGTTTTCCTGTAGCAGTTTCATGTCTTCTTTGTGTTAGCAAGCAAGGCTATGTACGTTGTTGCTATATTTCTTTGTGTGGACATTAATTGTCATGTCATGTACGGGTGTACTTTGTGCACACCGTAAGTTTTTGCTGTCGTCCAGCATTTTGTTTCTGTTTACTTTGTAGCCAGTTCTGTTTTACTTTAGTTTTGCATAGCCATTGCCTTTTCCTTTCCCTTTCCCTTTTGTTCGTTTTTAATTTAAGCATTACATACCATGGTGGCAGAGGGGTTAGTGCATCTGCCTCACAATACGAAGGTTCTGCAGTCCTGGGTTCAATCCCAGGCTCGGGATCTTTCTGTGTGGAGTTTGCATGTCCTCCCCGTGAATGAGTGGGTTCCCTGCGGGTACTCCGGCTTCCTCCCACTTCCAAAGACATGCACCTGGGGATAGGTTGATTGGCAACACTAAATTGACCCTACTATGTGAATGTGAGTGTGAACGTTGTCTGTCTATCTGTGTTGGCCCTGCGATGAGGTAGCGACTTGTCCAGGGTATACCCCGCCTTCCGCCCGATTGTAGCTGAGATAGGCGCCAGTGCCCCCCGCTACCCCAAAAGGGAATACGCGGTATAAATGGATGGATGGATGGATACCTTTTTACCTGCATGCTGCCTCCCGCTGTGGTCTGCATATTGGGATCACAACAAACCATCTTCATCTCACCCGACACATTCCAACTTTTCCAAAGCAATTAACTACCTACTGCCATTTACTGACATGGAGTATTACGTGGTAACCCTGCCGAGTTTTACACAGCACAGACACTGAGCAACGGCACATTATTTGCAGATTAGAATTGTTCTGTTGTGCTTATTGCATGTTATTTAATGAACATTATTACATGTGTATTTGTCGTCATGATGTGGTCTTTGCAGTTACTACATTTTTGAGAAGTGTGTACTATGAATCAAACTTTATTAACCTGAAGTTGTATAAGCCAAGCAGAGAAATCTACGGCGCCAGCCAGTACTTTTTGGTGGTTATTTTCGAAGACATACTGCATATATCTTTTGTTTAAGGTTGCATCGCGGGTATGTATCATAAGTTGAACTTTGAAACTTGGTTTTTGTCTAAAATATTTGGAGCTAAACTTATGATTTGTGATGTATGATGAGATCTTTGTCATGCTCATTAGCGATAATTTGCGATGTCATCTAGGATGGCGTCGTAGTACAAATTCACTTTGTTTACCCACTCATGCCTTGTAAGGTAGCATTACAGCATATATATGAATATATTTGCATAACATATGTATATATTGACTGTATCGCTTGTCTTTTTAGTTTCACCCTTTTGTGTTGTGATCCGGTTCCCGGATCACATCTTTAGTCTGTGTTTTGAGTCCTTTTGTGTCTTTTGAGACTCTTCCGATCCCTTTGTTTGAGCACTTCCTTGTTTGTTCAGTTACCATGGTTTCTCTTTTGTTCCACCTACCTTGCCTTTTAGTACACCTGTGGTAATTGTTTTGTTTCGGTGTTCAAACCTGCCTCCTCCCTGTGTTCGGTCTTGGCTCATGGTTTGCGGTAAGCAACGGTCACGTTTATTTTTCTTCTTTCTATTAACCTTTCTAAGTCACGTCTTAGCTTCGCGTGCACTCGGCACGTTGTTTCTATTGGACTTTGGACTCGATGCTTGCTAACTATTAGCATTAGCTTTCCGTGCGTAGACACGTCGTTTCATTTCTGTTTTGTACAAGTTTTCGTTTACCTTTTTGTGTATTAAAATCAACTCTTACGTGCTATCCTGCCTGTCTGGTCCCACTGCATCCTGGGGGGATACCTTCGCGCATCATAATGCGTTTTAAATGTGACACTTTTGAATGTCAATAAACCTGCTGACAACGCTCATCGGTCTTCAGAGTCGTAACGTAAGAAAGGTGTTAAACAGCCCTTGCATCAGACATGCACCCCTAGTGGCAAAATAATTATTAATTTGCAAAAAAATATTTTTGGGACAAATTAGGTGAAGTTGCATCATTTCCCACAGCACACCAGACAACAGTGGTTGAAAATCACTGCTAAGAGTTTGTTTAATCTAACGCCAGACTGAAGTGTGGATTTTATTCAGACAATATTGGTACTAGAGCAGTCATGCAGTCACGTCCTTCCCAATGATCCATCATCAGACATATCCAGAAGATTAGAGCATGTGAAATAAACTTATGAGTGTTATCATTTTCCCAACACAAGGGGGCGATATTGGTGCTACAGCTGCCATACACGGCCACGGGGAAGACCCAGGACACGTTGGAAAGACTATGTCTCCCGGCTGGCCTGGGAACGCCTCGGGATCCCCCGGGAAGAGCTAGACGAAGTGGCTGGAGATAGGGAAGTCTGGGCTTCCCTGCTTAGGCTGCTGCCCCCGCGACCCGACCTCGGATAAGCGGAAGATGATGGATGGATGGAGCTGCCATACAGTCACATCCTTTGCAATGACCTGGCCCGCCATAAAAATATCTCTGGAAGATCGGAGCATTTGGAACAAACGTATGACTCTTATAATTTAATAGTGGTACAATGGCAGTCATGTAGATGCATCCTACCCAACGCCCTGACCAAACATAAACAAATTCAGGTAGATCAGAGTAAATGGAAGGATGTTACGGCCGTTATTTTTTTAGAATATCACATTTTGTGCTTGCAAAGATTGGTGAGTTTTTCTTGTACGTTAAGGCCCTCAAAAATACAATTGAAGTGGGAGAATAATAATAAACAAGACAATTTCAATCTGGCTTTTGCTGCTTTCACCCTATTTATGCAGCACACACAGTGGGATTTATCAGGACTAAAACTGTTCTGCGACTGCTGTTTTTTGTTTGTATTTAATACGTTCAGAAAGGACGTGCAAACTTCTTTGTCAACATGTAAGGGACTCTCAAAAATAAAAAAAAATATTAGACGTATGGTCTATTCAGGGGCAGCATGGTGAAACAGGGGTTAGTGCATGTGCCTCCCAATACATATGTCGTGAGTTCAATCCCAGGCTCGGGATCTTTTTGTGTGGGATTTGCATGTTTTATTTCATTCATTCATGTTCCTTTATTTGACCAGGTAACAACATAATGAGATTAAAAACAGGTTTATGTAAAACAACAACAAAAAACAGGGCGAGTCACACAGTATTGTTAAAAGTACAAATTACTTACAACATAAACAGAAAAACACACAATAGATAACAACTTTGATGTTTCAATAATAACATTAAAAAAAAAGTTGTAATAACAGAAATATTCAACTCTAAATTTATCTAAACCCATCAGTTTGTTTAAGTTTTCCTTTTAATGAATTTCATTTTATAGATACCAAAGGAGGGGGAATTGTTTAGTAATGTAAACAGACAAAGAAGGAAAAAAAAAGTTACACATAGACAAGTAGATGAGACAAAATCAGTGAGCTGCCATTGATCAACTACAAGAACTATTCATGCACTTCAGCCATAAGGGATGTTATAATTACTAACCCCATTTCCATATGAGTTGGTAAATTGTGTTAGATATAAATATAAATGGAATACAATGATTTGCAAATCCTTTTCAACCGATATTCAGATGAATGCACTACAAAGACAAGATATTTGATCTTCAAACTCAGAAACTTTATTTTTTTTTTGCAAATAATAATAAACTTAGAATTTCATGGCTGCAACACGTGCCAAAGTATTTGGGAAAGGATATGTTCACCACTGTGTTACATCACTTTTAACAACACTCAATAAACATTTGGGAACTGAGGAAACTAATTGTTGAAGCTTTGAAAGTGGAATTATTTCCCATTCTTGTTTTGTGTAGAACTTCAGTCGTTCAACATTCCGGGGTCTCCGCTGTCGTATTTTACGCTTCATGATGTGCCACACATTTTCGATGGGAGACAGGTCTGGACTGCAGGCAGGCTAGTCTAGTACCCTTACTCTTTTACTATGAAGCCACGCTGTTGTAACACGTAGCGCGGCATTTTCTAGCTGAAATAAGCAGGGGCGTCCATGATAACGTTGCTTGGACGGCAACATATGTTGCTCTAAAACCTGTATGTACCTTTCACCATTAATGGTGCCTTCACAGATGTGTAAGTTATCCATTTCTTGGCCATTAATACACCCCCATTCCATCACACATGCTGGCTTTTCATTTTTGCGCCTAGAACAATCCGGATGGTTCTTTTCCTCTTTGATCCGGAGGGCACGACGTCCACATTTTCCCCCCAAAAATTGAAATTTGGACTCGTCAGACCACAGAACACTTTTCCACTTTGCATCAGTTCATCTAAGATGAGCTTAGGCCCAGCGAAGCTGGCGGCGTTTCTGGGTGTTGTTGATAAATGGCTTTCGCTTTGCATAGTAGAGCTTTAACTTGCACTTACAGATGTAGCGACCAACTGTATTTAGTGACAGTGGTTTTCTGAAGTGTTCCTGAGCCCATGTGGTGATATCCTTTAGAGATTAAGAGATCGTAGGTCACGGTCATTCAATGTTGGTTTCCGGCCATGCCGCTTACGTGGAGTGATTTCTCTGTATTCTCTGAACCTTTTGATGATATTATGGACAGTATATGTTGAAATCCCTAAATTCCTTACAATAGCTAGTTGAGAAATGTTATTCTTAAACTGTTCGACAATTTGCTCACACAGTTGTGGACAAAGGGGTGTACCTCGCCCAATCCTTTCTTGTGAAGGACTGAGCATTTTTGGGAAGCTGTTTTTATATCCAACCATGGCACCCACCTGTTCCCAATTAGCCTGCACACCTGTGGGATGTTCCAAATAAGTGTTTGATGAGCATTCCTCAACTTTTTCAGTATTTATTGCCACCTTTCCCAAGTTCTTTGTCACGTCTTGCTGGCATCAAATTCTAAAGTTAATGATTATTTGCATACAAAAAAATGTTTATCAGTTTGAACATTCAATATGTTGTCTTTGTAGCATATTCAACTGAATATGGGTTGAAAGTGATTTGCAAATCATTGTATTCCGTTTATATTTACATCTGACACAATTTCCCAACTCATATGGAAACGGGGTTTCTATGTTTACTTAGCCTACAATTGTTATTCACCCTGTTCAAACTCTGACTGATGTAACGTTTCACTTTCCTCAGAAGAAAAATAATACATTTTTATAAAATAGTCATATTGTATTGTATTGATGATTATAACTCAGATAACTGAGTGATGGGGTAGGACAAAATAGGCTCTTGCTTCTTCCTGCACTTTTTGCTCCCTCCTGACGTTTCTTTGTTTCCTTTTATTTTTTTTTAACATTACATTTGTGTTTTTGTAGATGAAGATGTAGTATTGAGGGTGCTTTTTTTTAAATTGTGTAGATGGCGTACCACGACACACATATTAAAAGAATACACAGTGTTGGTTTGAATTTCTTGACCTTTTTGCCTGCTTCAGAAACCTTTCTCAATTCTAACGTGTTTTTCTTCTCCTCCTTTTTGTGTGTACGCCCACAGCGCCAGCCAACGCCCAGATTGTGCACTCGGGCGCCGCTTGCAACGTCAAGGACGATAACATCAGCGAGAGAATATACACCATCAAAGAAGGAGACACGCTTGTGCTTCAGTGCATCGTGAAAGGACACCCGAGACCACAGGTGAGCTTCTGCATTTGGTGTTTATTTTTATTTTTTTCTGGTATCAGAACTCTGCATATTTAAAATTAACTTTTCAAATTTAGCAGAACGACTTTGAGGGCAACTCTCCCTGCATCCCAACATCTTATACTCTCACATAGCAGCATCAACAGATCAAAAAGGGAATACATTTGTTTTTGTCCTCAAAATTCTACACACAATACCCCACAATTACAATATGTAGACATTTTTTTGCTAATTATTTAAAAATAAAAAATTAAGAAATCACATGTTACAAACGTATTCACAGCTTTGGCCATGAAACTCAAAATGTAGCTTAGGTGCATCAACTGATCATCTTTGAGATGTTCCTTCAGCTTAATTGGAGTCCACCTGTGGTAAATTCAGTTGACTGGACATGACATTGAAAGGCATACACCTGTTTATATATAATGTTCCACACTTGACAGTGAATGGCCGAGCACAAACCAAGAAGGAAGTCAAAGGAATTATCTGTTGAGTTCCTAGACAGAATTGTCTCAGGACACATATCTGGGGAACGATATAGAAAAATATCTGCTGCTTTGGTCCCAATGAGCACAGTGGTCTCCGTCATCTGTAAATGGAAGATGTTTGGAACCACCAGGACTCTTCCTGGAGATGACCGGCTGTCTAAACTGATTGATCCGGGGAGAATGACCCTAGTTAGGAAAGTGACCAAGAACTCGGTGGTAACTCTGTCAGATCTACAACATTCTTCTGTGGAGAGAGGCAAACCTTCTAGAAGGACAACCATCTCTGCAGCAATCCACCAATCAATCAATCAATCAATCAATGTTTACTTACATAGCCCTAAATCACTAGTGTCTCAAAGGGCTGCACAAACCACAACACAAACCACTACCACATCCTCGGTAGGCCCCCATAAGGGCAAGGAAAACTCACACCCAGTGGGACGTCGGTGACAATGATGACCCAGTGGGACGTCGGTGACAATGATGACCATGAGAACCTTGGAGAGGACGAAAGCAATGGATGTCGAGCGGGTCTAACATGATACTGTGAAAGTTAAATCCATATTGGATCCAACACAGTCGCGAGAGTCCAGTCCAAAGCGGATCCAACACAGCAGTGAGAGTCCCGTTCACAGCGGAGCCAGCAGGAAACCATCCCAAGCGGAGGCGGATCAGCAGCGCAGAGATGTCCGCAGCCGATACACAGGCAAGCAGTACATGGCCACCGGATCGGACCGGACCCCCTCCACAAGGGAGAGTGGGACATAGGAGAAAAAGAAAACAAACGGCAGATCAACTGGTCTAAAAAGGGAGTCTATTTAAAGGCTAGAGTATACAAATGAGTTTGAAGGTGAGACTTAAATGCTTCTACTGAGGTGGCATCTCGAACTGTTACCGGGAGGGCATTCCAGAGTACTGGAGCCCGAAATGAAAACGCTTTATAGCCCGCAGACTTTTTTTGGGCTTTGGGAATCACTAACAAGCCGGAGTCCTTTGAACGCAGATTTCTTGCCAGGACATATGGTACAATACAATCGGCAAGATAGGATGGAGCTAGACCGTGTAGTATTTTATACGTAAGTAGTAAAACCTTAAAGTCACATCTTAAGTGCACAGGAAGCCAGTGCAGGTGAGCCAGTACAGGCGTAATGTGATCAAACTTTCTTGTTCTTATCAAAAGTCTAGCAGCCGTATTTTGTGCCAACTGTAATCTTTTAATGCTAGACATTCCTTTCTCCTTTATTCTTTTAGGGCGGTATAGCTCGGTTGGTAGAGTGGCCGTGCCAGCAACTTGAGGGTTCGATTCCCGCTTCCGCCATCCTTGTCACTGCCGTTGTGTCCTTGGGCAAGACACTTTACCCACGTGCTCCCAGTGCCACCCACACTGGTTTAAATGTAACTTAGATATTGGGTTTCACTATGTAAAGCGCTTTGAGTCACTAGAGAAAAGCGTTATATAAATATAATTCACTTCACTTATGGTAGAGTTGCCAGACATAAGCCATTTCTTAGTAAAATGTTTGCTGAAATGCACTTAAAATACTCTCAGACTATTAGAATCAAATTTATATTATCTAAAGCAGGGGTTGGGAACCTTTTTGGCTTAGAGAGCCAAGAATCCAAATATTTAAAAATGTATTTCCGTAAGAGCCATATACATTTTTTTTCAACACTGAACCACTAAATGTGTGCATTTTTAAGTAAGACTAACATTTCTAGAGTATAATAGGTCTCTTATTCTTTGTAATAACATTGTTATTCTGAAGATAACTGTGGAGGGGCGTGGCCTGCGGGCCTGCAGCGAAGCGGGGTGTTGCCAGGATCGGCCTCGAAATCAGCGACAGATGCGTAGATGGCCCACCTTTGCCTTGTTATCTAATCATCTGTCGCTCTGTTATAAGCAGCAGCCAGGAGGAGAGACAGGGTTGGGGCTGGAGCCAGAGCGCGAGCGAGAACGAAAGAGGAAAAGACAATCGCTAGGAAGCAACTGAGAGACTTATTGGAAAAATAAAACAATATTGTAACCCTGAAACAGGCTCTCATGTCGGTGCTTGGTGGTCTGAAGAACCCCCAGGAGGGCAAGCCCCACACTAACCAACAATAAATACATAAATTCTTACCATTAACGCAACTTCTTGAACAGGTGGGGTAGAAAAACGGATGGATGGATTCAAAATGCAAGAGAATTTGTTATATTTTGAGCGTTATTTTTAACACTGTGATTACAAGTGGAATTATTCATTACTTATCGTGTTACGCAATGTCAGCTCAGATTTATCCGAGAGCCAGATGCAGTCATCAAAAGAGCCACATCTGGCTCTAGAGCCATAGGTTCCCTACCCCTGCTCCAAAGAGACATGACGTGAATGCCAGACGCCATGTTTGGAGAAAACCAGGCACCGCTCATCACCAGGCCAATACCATCCCTGTAGCATGGTGGTGGCAGCATCATGCTGTGGGGATGTTTTTCAGCGGCAGAAACTGGGAGACAAGTCAGGATAGAGGGAAAAATGAATGCAGCAATGTACCGAGACATCCTGGATGAAAACCAAAGCTTCCCATCCAACCTGATGGAGCTTGAGAGTTGCTGCTAAGAGGAATGGGCAAAACTGGCAAAAAGATAGGTGTGCCAAGCTTGTGGCATTGTATTCAAAAAGACTTGAGGCTGTAATTGCTGCCAAAGGTGCATCAACAAAGTATTGAGCAAAGGCTGTGATTTCTTATTTTTTTTATTTAGGATACATTTCAAAAAGTTCTAAACAATTGTTTTTCGCATTATCATTATGGGTATTGTGTTTAGAATTTTGAGACCAAATATGTAATCATTCTATTTTGAAGTGCTGTGAATACTTTCCAGACGAAGTGTATTTACAAAAAACACATGTGCGAATTACTTAGGCTGATATTGTGTATTACAATACAGATTGATTTACTGCTTCTGTTTGTTAAAAAAAATAAAAATAATAATGTTCACTTAAATCCAGTCAGCATTTATCCTTCCACTCTTCAGTTGCTTTCATTCTTCTTTAATGCCCGCTTTCATTGGCCATTGGTCTGTTTGTATGTTGATCAATGAAGCAAGTATGATTGGTCATAATGACGTTTGGATTGTGACAAAACATGTTTTGATTGAGGAGAAGTATTATAATACAAATATTTAAATGTCTTCTGATGTGGAATTATGTTTGGCCTTTTTATCCAATAACAAAGTATTTGATCCTCGATGTGCTGTAGAAAACGGTTGTTGAACGTGGCAGATGAATTAATTTAACAAAATATGTTTCTTTGTGGTGATAAACTATAGTTCATGTGTAATTTTTCATAAATTCTCAAAAACAACTGCTGCAAAGCCCAGGGATGTTCATGTATTAACACTTTGTTAAATTTGGCGACATTTCACTGAGATTGGCCTAGTAAATGTAAACCAATGTTATGGTTTCACTCCTGGAAGAGCTTGCTCGGTCTGGCTAAAATTAACTTCTTCGTCTTCAGTGTTCCAGTTCCAGTTTAGCAGGTGTACTCTGAAGGCACTTGACAGTCTCAGCCCCTGCCTTCTTTGTTTCCATGCAACCAAAACGAGGTTAAGAAAAGAGCAAATCCTTATGATACAATGTGAGATTCTTGTTATCCACTTTGCTGCTCCACTTGAAATTTGTAAACCCTCGCAATTCAAAGCCGGACAGCAGAGAAGTGAAGAAGACAATGAAAAAATTATTTTATGCAGCGGCTACATGGCTCACATTTACTGGCTTTTTTCCTAAGGACCCTCCTCTAATAGCCCAGAGCAGAAGGCCCTTTGTTGCCACTGTAAACATGTATATTGAGACTAAATGCAGCACTTTCTCCAGTGCAGACATGCAGTAAACACAACTTCCATCCATCCATCCATTTACTACCGCTTGTGTTGCCAATCAACCTATCCCAAGGTGCATGTTTTTGGAGATGGGAGGAAGCCTGAGTACCCAAACCCACGCAGTTACGGGGAGAACATGTAAACTCCACACTGAAAGATCCCGAGCCCGGGATTGAACTCAAGACTACTCAGGACTTTTGTATTGTGAGGCACATGCACTAACCCCTGTTTCACCGTGCTGCCCATGTACACAACTTACAACATCAAATACATTAAACAATAGTGCAAGAAAGATACATGAATTAAAATAAAAATTTTATTTTATAGGGTGTAGTATCTCTCTCAGTCGTCCTCAGACGAGCTACCATTGGAGTCTCCAATCATTCCGGTTCTCCATACACCCAGCCAGCTCTGTAGAGCTTTCAGCTCCTGCATCTTTCTTCAGGATATCAATGTACGTTAGCGCGGGACGTCTTTGCGATCAATGCCCGTGCGTTGGTTCCCATAGGACAAGCCTACTGGCCGGGAGCTCCCGATGTCTGTTGGCAGGGGCCGACCAGCCTCATCCTCCTTGCTGTTACCTTTTTGCAGAGCCTCGGCAGTTGCCCATACAGGTCCTTGTTGGTGACGTGGATGTTCTGGTCCACGTCCAGAACAGCTCGTATCATTCTGGTGTAGCACCCATCTAAGGGCTTCTGCAGGGTGGGTGTCAGGGTTCAGCTTTTGCAGCCACACAGGAGGACAGACTCCACAGTGGCGTCGAATCTACTCAGCTGTATGTGTCGAGGGAGATTCGAGCACCACACTCTTGACATACCGTTCAGGGTCCTCCACGCTAGTGCCTTCCTGACCTTATGGTCTTGTTCTTTTGAGTTCATCCAGGAACCGAAGTACTTGAAGTCATTGACTCTCGCAGAGCGTTGCCATCTGATTGATTGATTGATTAAAGCTTTTATTAGTAGATTACATAGTACAGTACATATTCTGTACAATTGACCACTAAATGGTGACACCCAAATAAGTTTTTCAAATAATCAATTCATGGTAAATCATCATCTGATGTTGTTATTGGCGGGTGATCCATGTTTAGGTTATAGGTGATTACCTCAGTCTTCTTTGCGTTCACTCTGAGGCACATTCTGGCACATTCCACTTCCACTCCAGAGTATGCAGAGTTGGTATTAAATCATTTTCAATTGCATTGGTATTGAATGTGTTTGGATACAAACGTATGTTATTTACAAGACTCATAGGCTAGTTATTGGCAATGACTTCACAACGTTACATATCACAATACTTGAGTTTACATTAGATGAAAGGACCACACTACTACTCATGACAGACTTTATGAAAGCCAATGATGACCTTTTATTTTTGAGGCTGAAGATAAGGCGTATGATCTACAAGCTCTAGAACAGCGGTGTCAAACCTACGATTTTATCCTTCCCGCGCAATGAGTTTGCCAAGTATTAAAATGAGCTCCATTATTTTAAATGAAAGAAGCTGCTGTTCTAAATTTGTCCACTGGATGTCACAATGGCAATTCTGCTAGCCCAAGCAAACGGTTTATAGCGGGGCCAAGCAAGAGGTACACAATAAAGGGGGCCTGTGGCTCCTCCTCCTCGACCCACATGAAACTTAACACCTGCCGTTTTTTGTCTTCTGCTTCGAACACATGATTATTTGTCACCTTTACTCCCCCATAATGTCTCTTTCAAAAACGAGAAAACTCAACCATTTTGAATAGTTTTTACTATTGATACGTGGTCATGATATAGAGAGAGTTGATACCTAGAAGAGTTTACATGATATGTTATTTGTTCAATCCCAGAAAGACTGTGACTTAAAGTTTAATCCTGGCTTTGTAGATACACTGAGACGAAGTCTAAGCTCATTGTGTTTTAGAAGCAGCACCAATTTCCTCAGAATGTTCAACAAACTGGAAGTGTTTTGTCAAGGGGATTATTTGTGATTTGTATATTTTCTGAATGTGCTTGTTCTATTTTTGGCCAAAGTAAAACAAAAAAACAACCTTCTGTTGTCTTTATTTTTAAGTTATCATGCCAGAATTTTACCTTTCTGGCCCACTTGGGAATAGATTTTCCCCTACGCGGCCCCTCAGCTAAAATGAGTTTGGAACCCTTGCTCTAGAAGCTGTCTGCTAAACAAATCCAGCTTTAATAACACACTTAGCATCAAGCAGCAGAATTGCTAAGTGCTAAACAAGAAATACAAACTACATACATAATAAAACAATCATTTTCTATAAAATGTCTGCTCTAACTGGGATGCCAACGAATGTTTTTTATCTTCCTGTTTGGATGAAAAAATAATCATTATCCTCACGCAGGTTAAAAACAAAAAAAAACAACAAAAGGTTCCACTAGGAGCCTCTTTTTGTATCTTAGACTAAGACTTAAACAAACTTTATTGATACACAAGGGAAATTGTTTCACACTATAGCTCAGTTACAAAGGATTGAAAGGATAATGCACACAAGGGCACAAAAAGAGGGCAAAAACAAATGGTATAAAGTAGACTAAAACATTTACCATAGTAGCAATATGAAATATAGCATATATGTAATATTTACATATTATACTGTATATACAGTTTATAATATATACTGATGTATTATTATATTATATCATGTTTTTATAGAATATATAAAAAATATATAAGACATCCCAATTACCATGTACAATATTACAATTTATGTAACAGCTGCAGCAAAAAAAATTGCAGCATAAAATAAAGAGTAGATCCAGTAGATATTATACATTATAAACAAAGAGAGGACATCGAAGCGGTCAGGTAATAGACAAATATCATCTATGCCGAGTGATTATACAGCTGAATGGTGTGGAATGAAGGAGTTCTTGAATCGCACAGTGTAGGAACGAAGCTGAAGGAGCGTGTTGGAGTATGAGCTGTGCTGTCCCTCAATTGTCTGGTGGAGTGGGTGGGTAGGATTGTCCATGATTGCGAGCAGTATGTCCAGTGCAGTGACGTGCAGTCAGGGGAGGCAGGTGAGGCAGTAAAAAATGAAAAAAAAAAAAAAAAAAATGTTATATGTATCCAGTGAATATACTTTATAAAGTTATTTTCCATTTAACTTCACCAGTTTTACATTATCTTTGTTAAAAATCGCTGATTTTTCGCATTTGCCGTTCAAATACTCAGAAGAGACTTGCAATGAGTCAGCAGCCAGTTGAGCCTCACCATGGATTGTGCAATGACTCGGCTAACTTCTGGCTGCTGTGCAGTGAGACCGTATTGCTATATGAATTATATTATACATTTCCATAGTTTAGTTAGTATATAATGTACAGTGTATTTTGTCAACAACTGTATGTGTGTAACGTATTTCTTGTGCTGGGCAATCATAAAACGGCTGCGAAGACGCACTGTGTGAGGCAACTGCTCTCCCGCCTCATGGTGATAGAGGGCGCTAGTGATCCCAGGGATCATTCTTGCGATTACTTGGCTGCAGAATAAGTGACAACAAGCTACAGTTAGCAAGTCAAATATAGCGGCAGCAATCGTTTATTTTTTCCTCTCCCCTGGAATTTTAACATGGATGATTACATATCCAAAATAAAACAGTTTTCTAAACTGGACTTTCAATCGAAGCAGGAGGTAATAATTAAAGGAAGACCAACGCCGGAGCTAAAAGGTTTTCTGCAGACAGTGATCTCCATCAAAACAGAGAGACTTTTAAAACTGAAGAAAGATAAGGAAGACTTCTATAAACAAGTTATCGATGCTTTTGTTCAGAAGGAGCGGCGCATGGACTTCATCTATAAGTAAAGGTAAGACCATAATAACGTTTTTTTTTAATTTAATGTGCTTTTTTTGTGTGCTACAGTTTGTATGTGTAAATAATGCTGGTATGAGCTTTTAAACATAACCCGTTAACTGCTGCCAATCAAATGGTGAATAAAATATTCTTTAGGGTTCATATGTTTATAAATCTGACTGGGATCAAGTCAGTGCCTCACCAGCCATGAACCTTACCGTACGTCACTGGTCCAGTGTCCTCCTGTCCCTCACTGACACAAACGCCTCCAACTTCGTACCAATATAATATTTCCGTGTCTTTCCTGAGGCCTTGAGCATTTTTTTATTCCTGGGTCCTCTGTTGATTTTGGAACCCTCTATTTCTTATTTTGGTGTGCTTAATTGATTTTTGGGCCCTCTAATTCTGTCAATAATGACTGTTGATCATTCACACACAAACTATATACTCATTGCGGCTCTAGCAATGTTGTTTACAATCTCTTTTGTCAACCTGGCATGTCTTTAAATATGACATGTCATTTACAAATACATGCTGGTGGTCCAGTTAAGAATATAAATAATACTAACGCAATAATAACACAAATAATACCAATGAATGAATGATGTCCAGGGTGCCACATATGCTTCCTGATTTCAAAATGTAGAAAATTAATCTACAAGTGGCCTGGGGTTGAATGTTCCAAGTGATAAAGCTTTGTATTTACAGTTTAAAGTGTCATCTTGTCTCATCAGTCTTGCACATATTAGTCTTAAACTACCTGTTTTTTTGTTATTTTTTTAGCTAATTGTTATTGTTTACCAAGGGACCATAGTCCAAAGTTAAATTTCTTGTGTGTTAAACATACACAACAATCTTGGCTTTTTTTCCTCCTCTTCCACTTTCTTTTTTCTGCACCTGTGGCATATGTCCTTTTTTGGGACATTTTGCCTCTCCCTGCGCTTTGGATGCACTGTTACATTGCACACTGCACTGCCATGGCAGTAATCAATCAATCAATCAATGTTTATTTATATAGCCCTAAATCACAAATGTCTCAAAGGACTGCACAAACCATTACGACTACGACATCCTCTGAAGAACCCATACAATGATGTGTAAATTATTAGACTACCCTTAGAAGATACACAGAGCTGTGTCAATATCAAAATATTACTTTAAATCACTAAGTTGTCCATTGGGGTAGATTTCAGCTTTTTAAATGGTAATTCAACATGTAAACAGTATAGTCTGTACTTTATTATCATATATGTAACTCTCTTAAAGGTAGTCTCATAATTTATGCACAGATCAGATGTGTCAGTATCAAAATATTATGGTATGTTGAATATTTTTCTGGTAACCAAGCATACATTGATTTAATGAATACATCCAAACACAATTATTTTTTACAATTTGCATTTAAAAATCCATCCATCCATCCATCCATCCATTTCTACCGCTTATTCCCTTTTTTGGGGTCGTGGGGGGCGCTGGCGCCTATCTTAACTACAATCAGGCGGATGGCGGGGTACACCCTGGACAAGTCGCCACCTCATCGCAGGGCCAACACAGATAGATGGACAACATTCACACTCACATTCACACACTAGGGCCAATTTAGTTTTGCCAATCAACCTATCACCAGGTGCATGTCTTTGGAAGTGGTAGGAAGCCGGAGTACCCGGAGGGAACCCACGCATTCACGGGGAGAACATGCAAACTCCACACAGAAAGATCCCGAGCCTGGATTTGAACCCAGGACTGCAGGACCTTTGTATTGTGAGGCAGACGCACTAACCCCTCTACCACCGTGAAGCCGACAGTTAATATTGTATTTACCTCAGGAAGTTTTAGCACATCAACATCAGATCAATAACAGTCTTTTACAATGTCATTAATACAATAAAAATGGACAACACTTTTATTCTTCGAACACAATAAAGGCTAAATTAATTTCAAACACGTAACCTTACGATCAGTGTTGGGTTAGTTACTGAAAACCAGTAACTAGTGACAGTTACAGTTACTTTAGTTCAGAAGTAACACAGTTACTAACTCAGTTACTTACACCAAAAAGTAATATGTTACTGTGAAAAGTAACTAATTAGTAACTTTTTTTTTTTGTCCATCTCAGTGGCCTAGTGGTTAGAGTGTCCGCCCTGAGATCGGTAGGTTGGGAGTTCAAACCCCAGCCGAGTCATACCAAACGCTATGAAAAAATGGGACCCTTTGCCTCCCAAGGGTTGGAATTGGGGGTTAAATCACCGTAAATGATTCCCAGGCGCGGCACCACTGCTGCCCACTGCTCCCCTCACTGCCCAGGGGGTGATCAAGGGGATGGGTCAAATGCAGAGGACAAATTTCACCACACCTAGTGTGTGTGTGACAATCATTGGTACTTTAACTTTCTTAAGGCTTCCATTAATGCCCCTTTAGCCTTCATTTCAGTACTGTTATTGCACTGGAGAATAACTTAACTGATCAACTTGACATGCATTTGCACCACTGAACTTTGCTAAGCCATGTGGTCTACATACAACACACAAAGACTAATATATAATATATACTAATATATTCTAATATAACATACATAAGTAACAAACAGCATATTAACAACATAGCTGTAAACCTGGCTTCACCCAAGAAAGGCACACATGACATACACAAAGCCTAATCAGGCATTTTTCTTTTTCTTAAGGAGTTCGGAAATAAAATCATGCCTTCAGGAAATCAATACTGTACTGAAGTCCAAAACACTACGCTTTTCCCCAGTTTTAGTTTAGAGAAAAGGAAAGATTGACCTGGCCCACTAGGATCCCTTTATGTTTGTGAACTTTATAGTCTAACATTTAGAGTGATGTGATAATCAAACACTCTAGAAGTCTGGAATGAAAGAGCTTATGAGATAATTGACAAGAGTGTGTGTACCTTCAGTGATGAATGATGGGCAGCAGAGGCAGAGTTTGGAGTTTTTTCTTTAGTTCACTTTCCATTTTTATGTACTTACTGTCCAGGTACGTAGAAAATGTTTTCCGTGCCAGAGAGAGAATGCATAGAGCTTGTTTAGTCGACTTACTGTACTAGAACAGATGATTACGTTCTGGCGCGGGATAGCAGGTTGTGCAGGCTTATGAAGGCAGGTCCCCTGATCAGTCACAGGTGTGCTGATTGCTGGCTATTGATTGGAGCTGCTTGCTGCAGCCGCACTGACACGCGCCTGGCGTGCTCCTGAAAGTGCGCTCAGCGAAGCGCACACAATGAATGCACACTGACGTGTGCCCGGGCCATGACAAAAAATACTTAATGAGCCTTTTTGAGCAAGTTAGTTAGCTGTCCGCTAAAAGTAGTCCCTTAACATTGAGGCGTATGATAATAGTATTGCTAATATCTGGTTAGCATTAAGGTCACGATCTGTAAATGGAGTATTGTTGGCGGTTTATGAATGTTTTGAGGGCTTTATGGGCGCAACAGACGCAATGACGTCATGAATCCCATGGTCTCCATTGTTAGCTGACTTTAACTAGCATTTATTTATGAGTGACAATGCATAACAAACTTGTTCTTGTCTTATAAATTATACGCAACATTTAAAAAAAAAAAAAGAGCATTTTTCCCCCTAATGTTAAAGTTAAAGTACCAATGATTGTCTCACACACACACACACATACACTTGGTGTAGTGAGATTACCCTTTACATTTGACCCATCACCCTCACCCCCTGGGAGGTGAGGGGAGCAGTCAGCAGCAGCGGTGGACGCGCCCAGGAATAATTTTTGGTGCTCCATCCATCCATTTTTCTACCGCTTATTCTCTTTAACCCCCGATTCCAACCCTTGATGCTGAGTGCCAAGGAGGTAACGGGTCCCATTTTTATAGTCTTTGGTACGACTCGGCCGGAGTTTGAACTCACAACCTACCGATCTCAGGGCTGACACTCTGATAAACAAATCGGACCATTCCCAGTGGGACTTATTGAAATCCATGATCGGCTTTACTGTATTGTTTTTTTTTGGGGGGGGGGCATTCTGTGTTTAAAGTATCAGTGTATGTACTGTATTCTTTTCGGTGTTGGCAGGCCTAAACTTCTTTGATGTGTCTCATGGCATCATCACTGATGATGCCATGGATAGGACGCTCATTCACACATAAATGAATCAGCATCACAAGCAATTAGCACCATTGGACACACTGCCCCCGGCAACAGATGACTTTCTTTTCCATGAAGAAAGTTGTTTGGAATGACTGGAGATTCTGTCACAGCTCCCCCCCCCCACACACACACACACTCTGTACCTTTGGGGGAATCCCAACTGGGAGAGCTCTCTTTATGAACACAAGTCCACATTTTATATTGGGGACGGTGTGGCGCGGTTGGGAGAGTGGCCGTGCAAGCGACCTGAGGGTTCCTGGTTGGATCCCCACCTTCTACTGACCTTGTCAGGTCCGTTGTGTCCTTGAGCAAGACACTTCACCCTTGCTCCTGATGGGTGCTGGTTAGGGCCTTGCATGGCAGCTCCCGCCATCAGTGTGTGAATGTGTGTGTGAATGGGTAAATGTGGAAATAGTGTCAGAGCGCTATGAGTACCTTGAAGGTAGAAAAGCGCTATACAAGTATGACCCATAACTAGGGTTGGGTATCGAGTATCGATTGGAACTGGAACTAACTTTCCGATTCTCCCGGAATTGTTCAAAAGTTTAAATTTCGATTCCTAGTTTTGATACCCAGTCCGCCGACCGGAAAAAAATCATAAGTCCGCCGACCCGGAAGAAGAAGCCGCTGAACACCAACGAAGAAGCGCCCACCGCCGGAAGTGTTAGCATAGCCGAGCCTATGTAGCCGAGCGAGTCAGTCAAGCATGGATAGCGGGCGTTGACGGTCGAAAGTGTGGCTTTATTTTACTAAAAAAAAATGAAACATCGGCGAAATGTAACAGGTGTGACAGGACTGTTTCGTGCTTAGGAGGGTGCACGTCGAACATGATGAAGCACCTCCGAGTTCATGGAGTACAAATAAATGCGTGTCCTGTCTTCGACAGGAGACACTATCTGTCCAGAACGCTCACGCATCCTGCCTGAGAAGGCGGATATGGTCATTTTCCTAAACAAGAACTGTCTCGGATTTTATACTGTACCTGCTGCTAATCTGGACTGGGTTTTGCAAGTTGTTTCTTATTGTTTATTTGCTTTTCCGCACCAGGTTAGCCCATCGGTGGGAGCACGGTAACATGTTTAAGTACCTGCAGCATCATACACTTGTGTGTGGAAATGTGTTTTCATGAGGTTTCCTGCAGCATCATACACTTATGTGTATGATGTTTTCATGAGGTTTTCAAAAACAAAGCTCTCTTGATGAAAGTGTACCCCTGTAAAAATGTATTCATAATTTATAATATTTATATTCAAGTTGATAGATTTGATATTTATATTCTAGTTGAAAACAGCCCTGTGAGGAATTTATAGTAAAGTTCATAAAAAGTTAATAGAATTAAAATTGATGGAGAATGTCAGACTATTTCATTCAGAAAGACTGTAGGTTAGCTAGCTCATTTAAAATATCCCAAACTTTTTTTTGACCCTGCCTTTTTTTTTTTTTTAAAGAAAAAATCGGAATCAGAATCGTTCGAATTCAAACGATACCCAACCCTACCCATAACCCATTTTTTATTTTGTTGAGTAACAACTTGTTTCGCGTGTTATTGTTTGGTAAACAATGTAAAAATTGGCCCTGTGACAAACAAACCCCCGAAAAAAACAACACCCAAAAAAAAACCCCAATCAGAAACAACTACCTGCTTTGCTGAGGGAAAAGTGAGTAAATAGAGCAAATAAGAAATGTTGTTTGAAACAACTGATGTCC
Source organism: Nerophis ophidion (assembly GCF_033978795.1). NCBI lineage: Eukaryota > Metazoa > Chordata > Actinopteri > Syngnathiformes > Syngnathidae > Nerophis > Nerophis ophidion. The sequence goes on along the minus strand of NC_084612.1, from coordinate 20,419,125 downwards.
TGTGTTGAACTCCTGGGTGGAATGCTTGCAGAGGGGTCGTGTGTGTTTGTGTGTTTTGTGTGTGTGTTAGGTGAGAAAAGCAGTGTTCCTCGCGGGTGCATGTCCACTAGCATCACATCAACATGAATAAAACAGAGCCCTGTGTGTTGACTCCTTGTTCTCTCCTGTTTGTGTTTACTGTACGGAAGTAGAGTGTGTGTCCGTGTGTGTACGTTTTACTGCGCTTTTTGCCTGGTACAATTTTGTGTTGACTTTTTCACTATGACAATGGGAAAAATAATCATGATGCAAACAGTCGTGTTCATTTGCTGCATACGCTGTCTGCCTCCTTGGCCAACGGTAGTAGTGTGGGTGTGTGGTAATGTGGTAATGGTCGCATCGTTCGGTACGCATGCACAGATCCAATACACAAGCTGAAACTAAAATTCCACTTTTACAAAGATAAAATTGCGTGGAACATTGGATTTTTCTCAACTTGGGACATTTTTTCCAATTGTTGACGTCAGCAGATAATGAAGTTAAAGTTAAGTTAAAGCACCACTGATAGTCACACACACACTGGGTGTGGTGAAATTACCCTCTGCATTTGACCCTTCCCCTTGTTCCACCCATTGGGTGAGGGGAGCAGTGAGCAACAGCGGTGGCCACGCCCGGAAAACAATTTTGGTGATTTAACCCCCAATTCCAACCTATGGAAACACCTTAATCTAATCATGTTCGGTTTTTGAAAAGTCGGACTAACACACCTGGATTAAGCGATTGGATACCAGATGTGCGGCCGGGGATAACCCTTGTGCCACTCTCAATACGCGGGATATAACCCGGAAGCAGATACCATACAATCAAAACATAACAAGAATTGTCATCCATCCATTTCCTACGGCTTATTCCCTTTGGGGTTGCGGAGGGGCGGCGCTGGTGCCTATCCCAGCTACAATTGGGTGGAAGGCGGGGAACACTCTGAAGAAGTCGGCACCTCATCGCAGGGCAACAATAATTGTCATTGCTTTACAAATTAAAAAGAACATAACTTTTTAAAGTGCATTAATGGATATACAAAAAGAAACAGGATTTATTGAAGAAGGTAGTTAAAGAAATGTAAAATGCCGGACTCCCGAACGAAATACGAATGAGATGAAAGAGGTAAAGTCAATTAATAAAGCGTACACTAACCTCTTCACGTTGCATTTGTGCACTCCAAACTGATTAACACTAACTCTGTATTCCACAGAACTGGCAAGATAGTCCAGAACAATAGCAAACCTCATCTGGAACAGTATCAAGCGTGGCACAAACGGTCTTTTCGTTCAGATTTAAAACATCTTCCATCAATCCACAGAGCCTTATGTATGAAATCCAGGATATTCGAAAGTTTTGTTTCCAAGATTTATCGTCGGAAAATTCCTTCCAAAAAATTATTCTGCCGCTTTAGACCTGCATCGTTATGTTTGTAGCACAATCCAATATAATTTATTGATAGTACCGTATTTCCTTGAATAACCGCCGGGGCGCTAATTAATTTAAAACCTCCTCTCACTCCTGCGCTTACCAAAGGCATACGGTAAAAGTAAGCATGCGCTAATTATTTTAAAACCTCTTCTCACTCCAGCACTTTCCAAAGGCATGCAGTAAAAATTCGAGTGTGATGTAAGGATACCATCATGAAAAGCATATTTAATAAAAAAAAACGTTATTATGGTCTTACCTTTACCTATAAATGAAATCCATGCCAGCTCCTTCTGATCAAAAGCATTGATAACTTGTTTATCCTTATCTTTCTTCAGTTTTAAACGTCTCTCTTTCTCGACGGAGATCATCCTTTATTACCTCCTGCTTCAATTGAAAGTCCAGTTTAGAAAATCGCTATCAGACCGCTGCTATCAGTTAGCTCGGCTCCTCAATTGCGGGGGAGACGACAGAATAATCCTCGGACAACTCCCCCTTTCGTTCTGCTCCGTAGGTGATCTCTTTATCCCACCACTGCCACCAGAAAGTGGTATTGTATAAATAATACACTGGCTATTTAGGACTGGAACATGCTTTATTTCAGCCCGGTTGTTTACATAGCCAGCATAGGTGTTACATCCTAAAAGGTCCGTTGTGCACCCGCCGGGTCATTTCCGTCCCAGCACAATTCACGTCACACATTGTCACTTCTTCTCCAGCCAAGTAGTCGCAAGAAGGATCACTAGCACCCTCTACCACCAGGAGGCGGGAGTCATTTAATGACTCATATTTGACACACAAAGCTACGGTATTGTGACGGTCTCAAGCCGTCGTCTTGCGGGTTACCAGGACCACCAAGGAAGGACATGGCTTGAACAGTTTGACTTTGTTTCTTTTTTTAGGTCGCTTTTCCGCTCCTCCTCTCCGCTTGCTCGCCGACGCCGCTTCCTCACCGCCATCTTGGGCCGGGCTCCAGCGTGCCCTGCCTGTCTGTCGGACCGTCGGCTCAACCTCTTCACAGCTATATTAATAAAACATAGCTTGTTACTGTTCTTTTTCGCATATTCAATAACTTGGACCTTAAATCCTACTGAATAGCTCTTAATCTTTTTCCTTTTATGCAATTAATAAAATAAATAAAGTACTATCCATCTAATCTAATTTCCAATTACCGGTATTGAAATAAACCTCCTTCATTTTGAAAATGATGACATGGGAAGTGTCACTTGTGACGTCACGAGTTTGACCAGGTGGTAATACTAAGCATGCGCTAATTATTTTGCGAAGCGAGTTTGACCCGGCAGTAATTCAAGGCAGGTGCATACTATATGCCCGGCAGCAATTCAAGGAAATACGGTATCTGCTATTTAACATCAACATAGCCATTTGAGACATACTATTTGTCATCTGTGCTTATGTTACAATGGACATCACTTGAAACAAGTTCTAAAGATCCACAGATGGCACGTATGACGTCATAGGTCAACCGAAAAGGTATATATAAAATCAAATCTGTATCACTTGAGAGCACAAACATGTGATGTGGTGTGCAGAGTGAAGCTGCGAGAAGCAACATTTATGAGTCTCTTAAAACAATGTTGTAAATGAGCGTTAGGTGGTGGCGCAGACCCTTTTTTCTGTCCAGAAATTGTTTTTCAACCTTGAGGTAGATGGCTTACCTCACTCCCTTTTTGAACTATCCGTCTTTCCTGTCAAGAATCTGTACATTTACGTCCTCAAAGGAGTGATGTTTTTCCTTGAGACAGCTGAGTCTTGACCTGAAGAGTTTGCCTGTTTATGTTGTGACATGCGCCAGCTTAGTGGTTTCCCTCAAAATACATCAGTGCATTGGTCACTGCACTGGACAGCATACACAAGATTGATATATTTGGGTGTGGGGTGTCCGGTCTTAATGGTGCACTAACCCTTTTTACACTACAATAGAGTGGAACTTTCCTTTCCTGGTCACACCCTCCTTTTGTCCGGGTATACTTTTATTGTTCGGGCTTTGGCACCAGCATTTAGACTAGATCTGACCAATCAAAGTTTGTGAGCCTAAACTGAGGAAGACAGCTCAGAAGAGTGACAAAACATCTTCTAAAATGAACTGAACAGCCAAGATGCGATCTATGGAATGCCCTGAGAATAAAATGACCTGGATGAATGAGAACATCCATAGACAACACTGCATCATGTTGTGTTGACTCTCATATTTTTGTTAACTATTGACAGATAACCCAAAAATGAAAGGAACGTTATAGGACAATTTAAAGCAAGGTCGAACAATAGACACATTGTTACATTTACTCAATGCCTCGCTCACAGTTTTAATGTACACATTTTAAATATTGTGTGTGTGGGGGGGGGGGGGGCGTTTATTGTATTGGAGGCAGCAATAATGAAAACCAATGATTAAATCTTCAACTTATAAGCTGATAAGGGAGTACAAGGATGTAATATCCGTACAGTATTTACCCAAAGGGAGAAAACAAACTTATATTGCTTTTATTACTGCTGTTTGGTTTATTTCTGTCTTCCATGTGTGGAAAATACAGACTCAAATAAACATTATGGAATAAAATAGGTGAATTACATTCATTCATTTTCTACCGCTTGTCCCTTTTGGGGTTGCGGGGGGGTCGCTGGAGCCTATCTCAGCTGCATTTGGGCAGTAGGCGGTATACACCCTGGACAAGGCGCCACCTCATCGCAGACTGTATGTACATATATATATATATATATATATATATATATATATATATATATATATATATATATATACTGTATATATATATATATATATATATATATATACTGTATATATATATGTGTGTGTATATATATATGTGTGTATATATATATATATATATATATATACTGTATATATATATATATATATATACTGTATATATATATGTGTGTATATATATATATATATATATATATGTATATATATACATACATATATATATACACACACATACATATTATATATATGTATATATATATATATATATATATATATATATATATATATATATATATATATATATATATATATAATATGTATGTGTGTGTGTGTGTATATATGTGTTTTTGATTGACTGATTGATACTTTTATTAGTATATTGCACAGTTCCGTACAATTGACCACTAAATGGTAACACCAGAATAAGTTTTTCAAGTTGTTTAAGTCGGGGTCCACGTTAATCAATTCATGGTGTGTGTGTGTGTGTGTGTGTGTGTGTGGGCTTGAATATGTGTGTGGGTGTCTGTGTGTGTAGATTCATGTTTGTATATACAAGCAACGCCCTGTGTGTAGTCTTTTTGGAATACGACACAAAAACTCACTAAGCCAAGGAAAACGCAAACAAGAGCAAGCGTCAAAGTGCCAGCGTGGCAATTAAAATTCTGATACTTTGTTTGTAACTGTCCTCAAAAAGTTAAGTCCATATTGTATCTCATGCACTAAGACCAAATGATGTAATGCGGTGGTTCTCAAACATTTGTAACCAAGTACTACCTCAGAAAACACTTCACTCTCCAAGTACCACAATAAGGAGCAATAATAAAATACATTAGCGCAGTAGGCCTGCATTTTAATTTAAAAAAAAGGCAAATGTTTTATTTAACAAGTATATTTAATACTTTTAGCCACTGTAACACACAGTTTGAACAGTCACACTGTGTTTAGATATTTAATCCAAAGTGATTATTTGGTGTACAACTAGATGGAGGCCGACTTTAGTTTAAGAATCACTTAAGTAAAGGTATACTGTGTTTGTTCTTTCCAAGTTTTTAAAACTTGCATTCTTTTGTGAGCAACACAGCTAAATTTATGAACGATGTTGGTATGAAAATTGCAGACAAGGTCTATCTCTGTCAGGGTGAGCACTTATGTGTGTGCATATTTTCTCTGATGAAAAAGCAAGTGCACAGGGATGGGAGACAGTTGGCATAGAAACCACCATGGTGGAGACTGGCTTTGGAAACAGCGAGCCCGTGAAGGCTGTGGAGCCTGAGCAGAGGACACACTGAACCACAACATCACGATCACTTCTTAGAAATTAGATGGAATGCAGATTGATTCATTTTTGTAAGTGCACATCCATGAGAAATGTTAGGATTGAATGAATTGGAAATTATAGACAGCTGTGTGGATGTTGTGTCCAGTACCTCCAGGATATGTGCAATGTCGCACTGGCAATAATTCAGGCGAAAATCAACATGTTTATGCAAATGATGCGCAGAATCGCAACTTTACGAATTACCGTTTGTTCATTTTCGCCAATGGAATTTGTCTCACGCGTTTCAACTGTCTAATCAAAACTTATGTTCGTATCTTGTGCAGATAAAGCAGGAACAACAACTTGTAACAATATATTAACTCCTTATCGCTCAAATGACACAATATTCATCTTCTCTAATAGTTTACACCTACTTCCACTTCCTTTCTAAAGCGCTAAGCCAGTGGTCGGGAACCTTTTTAGCTGAGAGATCCATGAAAGCAAAATATTTTAAAATGTATTTCCACGAGAGCCATATAACATTTTTTTTAACACTGAATACAACTAAATACGTGCATTTTTAAGTAAGACCAACATTTTTAGAACATATTAAGTCTCTCATCCTTTTTAATAACATTTTTATTTTGAAGCAGAACCAATAATACATAAAATACTTGTTGAACAGGTGCGGTAGAAAACAGATGGATGGATTAAAATGCATGAGAATGTTATATATTTTGAACGCTATTTTTAACACTGTGATTAGTAGCGGAATTATTCATTACTTATCTTAAGCAATGTCAGCTAAGCTTTATCTGCGAACCAGATGCAGTCATCAAAACAGCCACATGTAATGTAGTATATAAACATTTACTTCCATTTTACATACATTTATATATTTTCTGCATTCGTCTTTATATATCGAAAATAGATAAATGATAAATGGGTTGTACTTGTATAGCGCTTTTCTACCTTCAATGTACTCAAAGCGCTTTGACACTACTTCCACATTTACCCATTCACACACACATTCACACACTGATGGAGGGAGCTGCCATGCAAGGCGCTAACCAGCACCCATCAGGAGCAAGGGTGAAGTGTCTTGCTCAGGTCACAATGGACGTGACGAGGTTGGTAGTAGGTGGGGATTGAACCAGGGACCCTCGGGTTGCACACGGCCACTCTCCCACTGCGCCACGCTGTCCCATGTTTGTATGCTTGTCGACATATATGAAGTGACAAAAATGAAATATCACACATACAGTCAATTCAGCAATATAATTTTATAATTTTATAGCTGCTGGATGACTTAAAGGGCTGATTAAAACAAATTAATTTAATGCATGGATGACTTTTTCTTATAACATAATTCCTAAGTCAGGGGTCGGCAACTTTTACCATTCAAAGAGCCATTTTGACCCATTTCACAAAATAAAGAAAACAATGGGAGCCACAAAACTCTTTTCAGCATCACACTTGCCAACCCTCCCAAATTTTACGGGACACTCCCGAATATCAGAGTAACTATTCTCGTGGACGTCTACTGATTTTCAACCAGAAAACAATAATAAGGGCGTGCTATGCAGGCGCCGCCTTCAACGCCCTCTACACCACGTTCAAACAGCTTGCCAGCCCAGACACTAGTTGCATGTGGTTTCTGCAGACGCACGTAATTGACCGCAAGGCAGACCTGTTCAACAGCCATACAGGTCACACCGAGAGTGCCCGTCCAAACAACTTCAACACTCCCACTAACAATTAAAAACATATTGTTTTATGTGTAATGCTAACCTAGCAAAAAGGCAACATTTAAATGACAGAGTTGTTGACGTGTGATGATTAAAAAAAAACAAAACACTATAGATCTCTCTCGACAGTTCAAAAATGTGCTGAACGTGCAGCGGTTGGAATATGAAAAGATGTTTAAGATTGATAAAGTTATTTATTGATTGAAACTTTTATTAGTAGATTGCGCAGTACAGTACATAATACGTACAATTGAACACTATATCGTAACACCCGAATAAGTTTTTCAACTTGTTTAAATCAGGGTCCACGTTAATCAATTCATGGTAACACTTTTCAAGTATGAAACATACACAGAGGATGTCTGCAATTTGGTTGGTTGATGTCAAGTTTAATTTTAACATGCGTACAATTACCATTTACACATTTATAGTTGTTTAATTACAGCATGCACGAAAAGGAGTAGGAAGAAGTAGAGCTTATATAAGCCTACCCCTTTTTGTATCATAGCACTTTTTTACCCATTTGTTTGTTCTCTATTTGTTACACATCAGTAAATAAATAAATTATTAGGTAAATAAACACATATACAATGACATAATTAAGTACATAATTGATAAATACATATTAAAAGGATATTTAAATTTCTCATAAATAAATATTCAAATAATTATGGTTCAACTATGAGATTTTTTTTTTAAAACTAGGTTCAGGATTTTTATCAAGGTTCTTTTTCTATGTACTTTGTGAAGACTTTGTGTTTGAACAGTTTCTTAAACTGAATCATAGTACATTTTTGACTTTGTTGCTTAATCTATTCCATAATTGAATTCCACATACTGATATGCTATATGTTTTAAGAGTTGTACATGCATACACGTTTTCATTAGAATATTCTCTAAGGGTATATTCTCTTTTGTTGAGCAGAATTGTTGTTTATTCCTGAGTAACATGTTGTAGTTTGCTTTCTACATAATTTCAGCTGTTTGCAAAAGTCATTACATTTCAATATTTTTGATTCATTAAATAAAGTTTTGATTGTTCTCTATACCCAAAATGTTGCAATATCCTAATTGATCTTTTTTGGAACACAGTTAGTAATTTACGTGTATTCTTATAGTTATTTCCCCATATTTCTGCACAATAACTCAGATATGGTAACACTCGTGAGCAGTCGAGAATATGATATGATTTTTGGTCTAGGACATGTTTTGCTTTATACATTATTGACATGTTGCTTTATGTCATACAGTATATTTGTTAGCCTAGATATTTTAGTTTATTTTATCATCTATTATTACACCCAAAAATTAAATGACTTCTGTTATTGTGGACAACAGAGTAGACAGTGGAAAGGAAGAAAGCTTTTGATGTTGTTATTTCTGCAATTATAATGAATTATTACGGTATTTTTCAAACTATAAGGCACACTTAAAATCCTTACATTTTCTTAGAAATCCACATTGCGCCCCGTAACCCGGTGCGCCTAATGTACGGAATCATTCTGATTGTGCTTACCAACCTGGAAGCTGTTTTATTTGGTACATGGTGTAATGATGCATGTGACCAGTAAACATGTTTTACTGCGACTTTTGTTAGCTATGAAGCCACACCGCTTGATGGATTGTCAGAGCATTCCGGCTACCGTAGACAAATTATTCAACATATGGTATTATTACGGACTCCTAAATGTCACCAATTAGGAGACATATTTTCTGGTGTTTTGATTCACAATATTATGCAAAACGAACTTGTATTACCTCCTGCCACCTGCTGATGTATCAGGATCTGCATAAGTCCTGAAAATTTGCACGCTTTCATCATTGTAGTCCGTGGTGACACCGTAGTCGATAAGCTTCTTCTTTTTGTCTGTCTTCTTGTTATGGGACATTCATAATCTACTGTTTCCATTTCTAATATAAAGTACCTTGCACTTCTAACTTATATCCGTCAGTCGACTATGGAAGCGCTAAAAACTACCGGTGTAGTGGTGTAGAGAGGCGAAGCTGGCAAACGAGCAGCGGGGCAGGGCACGCTGGAGCCCAACCCAAAATGGCGGCAAGGAGGCAGAGACGATGACCGAGCTGAGAGCCGGGGCCTGCCGGGAGCAATGCCACAAGCAAGATCAAATGCATGGCCCGCACACCGGTACACAATTAACTCATCTCTTCACGCTGTATAAAAGGGGAGAAGGAGGAAAGATCGAGGCAGAGGGAGTAGGAGAACCCTCAGCACTACCGGAAGAGAGAGAGCGAGCCGAAGACAGCGACGACGGGGGCGGCTGAAGGCGATCGAGGAGCGAGCAGTGGAGAAAAGCTTTATTTGAAAAAATAAAAAGTCAAACCTGCTCAAAGCAATGTCCTTCCTGAGTGGTCCATGGAACCCATCACAAGTGGGTTTTTACATAATTCACCCACGGAACTTTAGTTGTTAGAGAGTTCCGGTCGGACAGTTTTTCATGTTACAGATTTCCGCCGTTGTTGTTGGACTAATGAGACACAAATGAGGAGATGCTGCTTCGTGATTGATTTAAGTAAAGTCTGAATGTCAAAAGAACAGTTAGCTCCATCTTTTGCCACTTCTTCCACCCCCGTCCTTGAACGCTACACCACTACAACAAAGTTGACGGAGAAAAGACGCTGTCGAAGGTGAGCCACATAAATAAGACCACACACAAAACAGTGCATCCAGGAGCGACGGTCAGAAAGCGGCTTGAAGATGGTCTGTAAACATTTTGACAAAAGAACCACCATTACATGTTATGTAGACCACAAGGAAGTGTTTAAAGGTTAAAAAAATCATAATATTACCCCTTTACTGCGCTTTATAATCCTTTATATTGTGCCTTTTGTATGAAAATAGACGTGACAAGACCCGCTCATTGGCAGTACGCCTTATAATGCGGTCTGCCCTATGGTCCAAAAAAATATGGAACTCTTATTAGTTATGATTAAGTGAAACAGTGCATTAATTTCACAATGAACTTTGAGTATGTGCTTTTATTGCCATCTAGTGTCCTCTTGTATGTCTTTGTGGCATAAAACAAGTAAGACATAAATACATGTTTGTTTTTTAAACATTGGTTAAAAATTGATTAAATAACAAGGGGATTCAAATTAATTGAAAAAATAGTCTGAAAAAATTGCAAAAGTACATCTTACAAAGATACATTTCCGTTATTGTCATTGTTCATGATAGACTTAGTTTTTTTTATACCAAATGTGAGGGTAACTGTGTTAAAAGTCAGTATGTGATGTGTTGATGTATAATTATATCGAACAGTACAATGTGAAAGTCTTGTTATCTCCCAATTACGAATGCAAGTTAAATTATATTCTAAATATACTTGTCTAAAGGAACTTCTAGAAAAGAGGTGATTGGAAGTTGTGCTGACCTCTGTGTCTGAGTGCTGCGCAAGATTAGCAAACTGCAGCGTTCTCCACTGTCTCCCTTTGGGCATACTGACTTTCTACTGCACTCCATCAGCTGTATTGACACTGTGAAACCTGAGCTCTTATTCAGCCATTCTTTACATCTTTCTATACCTCCTCATCCTCCACTTTCTCAGTCCATTTGTCACTGCCGGGCAAGGTTTATGTCCTTTACGCCAGCCCAGGTGACTGACAAGACTATGTAGCAGTATTGTATACAAATCAGTTCGCTTCAAGCCACCCTCTCCAAAAGTATCAGAATGTATATTTTCTTTAATGTACAGTGTTTACATATATACACTATATCGCTAAAAGTATTTGGTCACCTATCTTGTCTCACATATGAACTTGAAGGGCCATCCCATTCCTAACCCATAGGGTTCAATATGATGTCGGTCCATCTTTTGTTCTTTTACAGCTTCAACTCTTTTAGGAAGGCTGTCCACAAGGTTGCGGAGTGTTTATAGGAATTTTTGACCATTTTTCCAAAAGTGCATTGGTGAGGTCACACACTGTTGTTGGTCGCGTAGGCCAAAGGTGTTCTATTGGGTTAAGGTCAGGACTCTGTGCAGGCCAGTCAAGTTCATCCACACCAGACTCTGTCATCCATGTCTTTATGGACCTTGCTTTGTGCATTGGTGCGCAGTCATGTTGGAAGAGGAAGGGGTCTGCTCCAAACTGTTCCCACAAGGTTAGGAGCATGGAATTGTCAAATGTTTTGGTGTGCTGGAGCCTTCAAAGTTCCTTTCACTGGAACTAAGGGGCCAAGCCCAACTCCTGACAACCTCTTTGCACTATGCGCTTTCAGCGTCCGCTGACCCCTCTCTTGTTTGTCAGTTTACATGGCCTACCACTTTGTGGCTGAGTTGCTGTTGTTCCCAAACTCTTCCATTTTCTTAAAATAAAGTTGAATTTGGAATATTTAGAAGCGAGGCAATTTCCCGACTGGATTTGTTGCACAGGTGCAATCAAGCTGGAAATCACTGAGCTCCTGAGAGCGGCCCATTCTTTCACAAATGTTTGTAGAAACAGTCTCCGTGCCTAAGTGCTTGATTTTTTACACCTGTGGCCAGGCCAAGTGATTAGAACACCTGATTCTGATCATATGAATGGGTGGCCAAATACTTTTGGCAATATAGTGTATCATGAAGACCGACATGGGCACTATTTTTTTCTAGACAAAGTTTGAAATAAACTTCATAAACGTTACATAGATTCACAGGTTCATTCACCTGCCCAGTCTTGAATCCATACAAAGCCACACAGAAAAAAACAGCATTTATGTCACTGCAAGTTGCACATTAGATGGAAATAATGTTTTATCCCACCTTATTTTGTTTTACCTTAAACTGTCCGAGTTTAGTGGCTAACCCATCTCTGTACTGGTCCATGTTGACAAATCAGTCCTGTGTAGAATGTTGGGGACAAAATAAACACCAAAATATTTATTTTATCGACATCAGTGCAGGTGAAAGGTCATAGGCTCCAGCACTGCCCACGACCCGGAGAGGGACAAACTGTAGAAATGGATGGATAAATAATCCCTAAAACAGTTTTTGACTTTTTTGAATCGATTAAGAATCGTTACATATAAGAATCGCAATAACTAAAAAATATATACATTTTTTAACACCCCTATTAATCATCCATCCATCCCTTATCTACTACTTGTACCTTTCGGGATCGTGGTTGGTCGCTGGAGCCTTAATCACACTTTAGAAATTTGGTCAACCATAAATAATTGCAGTTAATTATTTGCTAACATAATTAAAATTAACATAAAAAAAGACCTCGATATTTTGGAACAAATGCAGTTTTATTGTCAGAATATCATAAACAAACATTTGAAATATGTTTTAATTGAATGAGTGTCATTTATTTTTTCCACACTTGGAAACAGGTGTAACTAGGTTTTATTTTAAAAATGGAATTTTCCACCGAGCGCACCAGTCAGTATCTTCTCACTAAACTTTGCACCGATCATTGACCGTATAGGACAGGGCGTCTGCAACCCGCGGCTCTGGAGCTGCATGCAGCTCTTTCATGCTTCTGCTGTGGCTCCCTTTGGCTTTGAAACAAAATGTCAACAAATAATGTCTACCTAATTTATTAAATTGAATTTTATTTACTTAGTTTATTTTAATTTAACACTTATTTCAGAGAGTTCTGGAATATTGTCACATAAAAATTATATTACTATTATGTTAGATGCACTATGGACTGGACTCTCACAACAGTATTGCTAGATTCACTCGACCTCCATTGCACCGAATTAAATATGCTGCAGCTGTATGCCTTCAGAATATTGGAGCAAGTTGATTTTTTTTAAAAATTAATAAAAGAAAAAAAAGTGTATTTTTTTCTAATATTCAAATTCCTTTGGTGACTTGCTTTGTTATACCCAGAAACAAAATATGAGTTGTTTGTTTGTCAAGTGTTTTATTTCATAAAGCACAAGCGTAACGGAACTATTAGTGGTGTTATCTTCATTTTGGGAATCGAACAGAGTTTGCGGCTCTTGGTGGGTTTGATTTGGGGGGAAATGGGCTCAAATGGCTCTTTGTATGCTGAAGGTTGCCGACCCCTGCTATAGGAGGGTTGTTTAAAGGCCTACTGAAATGAGATTTTCTTATTTAAACGGGGATAGCAAGTCCATTCTATGTGTCATACTTGATCTTTTCGCGATATTGCCATATTTTTGCTGAAAGGATTTAGTAGAGAACATCCACGATAAAGTTCGCAACTTTCGGTGCTAAGAGAAAAGCCCTGCCTCTACCGGAAGTCCTGGACGATGAAGTCACATGTTTGATGGCTCCTCATATCCTCACATTGTTTTTAATGGGAGCCTCCAACAAAAAGTGCTATTCGGACCGAGAAAACGACAATTTCCCCAATAATTTGAGCGAGGATGAAAGATTTGTGTTTGAGGATATTGATAGCGACGGACTAGAAAAAAAACAAAAAAAAAAACGCGATTGCATTGGGACATATTCCGATGTTTTTAGACACATTTACTAGGTTAATTCTGGGAAATCCCTTATCTTTCTATTGTGTTGCTAGTGTTTTAGTAAGTTTAATATTACCTGATAGTCGGAAGGGTGTCTCCACGGGTGTCTTGACGCGCAGTGTCTCAGGGGAGTCGACGGCAGCTATGGACGGCACAAGCTCAGCTTTTCTCCGGTAAGAACTGACTTTTTAACCACAATTTTCTCACCGAAACCAGCTGGTTGACATGTAGTCGGGATCCATGTTCGCTTGACCCCGCTCTGATCCATAGTAAAGTTTCACCTCCAGGAATTTTAAACAAGGAATCACCGTGTGTTTGTGTGGCTAAAAATTAAAGCTTCCCAACTCCATCTTTCAACTGTAACTTCTCCAATATTAATTGAACAAATTGCAAAAGACTCAGCAACACAGATGTCCAAAAAACTTTATAATCATGCCGTTAAAGCAGACGACATTTAGCTGTGTGTGTGCGCAATGCTCATGCTTCCTAAAACCCTGTGACGTCTTGCATACACGTCATCATTACACAACGTTTCGAAGACGAAACTCCCGGGGAATTTAAAATTGCAATTTAGTAAACTAAAAAGGCCGTATTGGCATGTGTTGCAATGTTAATATTTCATAATTGATGTATAAACTATCAGACTGTGTGTGGGGTAGTAGTGGGTTTCAATAGGCCTTTAACTGGGAGCTCGAGGGCCAACCGAGTTCAGTTCAAAATTTATTGGACAAGCACATTCTGAAAAAAAAATTGGCGCGCTCCTGTTGTACAGAAGAACTTGGACAACTACGCTGTAAACCCATTGGCTGATCCTTGCATTTATATTTAACCATGCCAAAAAAACAAAGCACACCAAGGTCCAAACTTGTGATTTATATAACCGAGGCGTTCCTCAAGGCACCCCTTAAAGTGGTCTCATTTTTGACAAATGTTTTTCGTAATGTAATTTATGTAACTAAGGTGTTGCTGTAGCTTGTTTACTTGAGATGCAGTCAATCATTTGTTCAACTTCTTTGGTTATATTGGTAGTTTTCCTCAAGGTTCCATTTTAGGGTCTCTCCTTTTTTTTTCATTTGAATGGTGGCTCACAAGTTCAGTTCAAAAAACCTTTTGCAGCAGATTCTTCAAATTACTAGATCAGATGATCTTTGACTAGCTGTTTTTGCAGAAGCTCCCTAAATAGCCAAGCAATCCTGTAACTCTGACAAAATAAATTGACTAAAACCAAATGTCTACTGTTCTACAGAATCTACAAAATATAACGACGGTGAAGGGAGAAGTCTGCCCCCCTGGTCCTTAGCTTTCTGGAAATGTGGCCCCCAAAACATCCATCCATCCATCCATCCATTTCCTACCGCTTATTCCCTTTGGGGTCGCTGGGCCCCCAAAACATTTTAGTTGAATATCCCTTCCGTTTAGCAACACCTTCACAGGTAAGATAAAGGAGCATGTGAGGTGAAAATGAATTTCTTGATAAATCTGCGCTTATACATGAGTAAAGTGATTATTTTGTCGTGGTGATTAATGGCAGCTCCAGTTAACCTATATTGTAGCAAAACAGTTTTCTCAGTTTGAGGGAGGTCTCTGCTTTTTGGCGCTTGAATACGTCAGGGGAGGCATAGAAGTACACTAAAAAATATATTTTTTTCACACTTGCTAAGTTATTTTCTGTTATGATTAAAGTGAAAATGAGTCTTTGAGGGCAAGTTCAGTGTTCCACACTTTAAAAAGCCCTGTAATTTATGTGTTAATGCAATTAAATACCATAATACACTCTAGTGTGCAATTTTGATTGATAAGTTACATTGTGTTAAAAACGGAGAACAGGAAGTGAACATAAATATGTTAGTTGTTACTATGAAGCGAAAATCAATCAATCAATCAATCAATGTTTACTTATATAGCCCTAAATCACTAGTGTCTCAAAGGGCTGCACAAACCACAACACAAACCACTACGACATCTTTGGTAGGCCCACATAAGGGCAAGGAAAACTCACACCCAGTGGGACGTCGGTGACAATGATGACTATGATGTCGAGTGGGTCTAACATGATACTGTGAAAGTTCAATCCATAATGGATCCAACACAGTCGCGAGAGTCCAGTCCAAAGCGGATCCAACACAGCAGCGAGAGTCCTGTTCACAGAAATGTAGACATGTTGTAAAGAGAAGTTAAATTATGTGAAAAATGTGATGCATCATGTTGAAATTCTGACATCACATGGACAAAGATAAGACCTTCTAGAGGTAAGTTCTGTGGTCGGATCAAACAAAAATTGAACTGCTTGGCCACAATACCCAGCAATATGTTTGGAGAAGAAAAAGGTGAGGCCTTTAATCCCAGGAACACCAAACCTACCGTCAAGCATGGTGATGGTCGTATAAAGCTCTTGGCCTTTTTTGTTGTCAATGGAAATGGTGCTTTACAGAGAGTAAATAGACAATAAAAAAGGAGGATTAATTCCAAATTCTTCAGGACAACCTCAAATCATTTTGATTGATTGATTGATTGATTGATTGATACTTGTATTAGTAGATTGCACAGTTCAGTACATATTCCGTACAATTGACCACTAAATGGTAACACCCGAATAAGTTTTTCAACTTGTTTAAGTCGGGGTCCATGCTAATCAATTCATGGTAGCCCGTAGTTTGGGTCTTGGGCGCAGTTGGGTGTTCCAACAGGACAATGACCCCAAACACATGTCAAAAGTGGTAAAGGAAAAGCTAAATAAGGCTAGAATTAAGGTTTTCGAATGACCTTCCCAAAGTCCTGACTTAAACGCGTGGACAAGGCTGAAGAAACAAGTCCATGTCAGAAAACCAACCCATTTAGCTGAACTGCACCAATTTTGTTAAGAGGAGTGGTCAAAAATTTCACCGGAAGCTTGTGGATGGCTACCAAAAGCACCGTATTGCAGTGAAACTTGCCAAGGGACATTTAACCAAATATTAAAGTTGCTGTATGTATACTTTTGAGCCAGCAGATTTGGTCACATTTTCAGTAGACCCATAATAAATTCATTAAAGAAGCAAACTTTATGAATGTTTTTTTGTTACCAACACATCACAAAAAATGAGAGAAACTTAAAACAGCCATGACATTATGTTCTTTACAAGTGTATGTAGACTTTTGACCACGACTGTACTGTATGTTCAAAATAACTAATAACCAACAAACGAACCAACAATTTAGCAATCTTAAAATCAGTTCCTTAAATACATTTTTGAAGACAATACCCTGCTCCAAAAAAAAGTATAACATGTCATTGTTTTCCCCCTACTCTTGGCTTAAGTTTGGATGTGCCTGTGGGTGTTGGTCGTCTCATCTTTTCTGGGGTCTTTATTATTCATGACTGCATCCCACTTTACCAAGCGTGCCCTCATAATTCTCTATGTATTCAGCCATCAGAGAGACAATCCACCAACAAATTTCTGCCGACAACACTTGAATGCATTTATTGATGAACGCCCCATGCAGAGTCTTTGGAGCTTTCTTGTTAATTTATTAGCTAAGTGGTTTCCTTTCATTCAAAAATCTTTTATCCGTATCCTCTGTGGCTTTCGAACAGCAACGTGCCACATTTAATGGCTCTATTTAAGATCATAAGATATCCAGGATTAAGGGTGTTTTGGTATTTTTTTATTTTATTTTTTTTCAGTCCTGCCCTCTTTGTCTCTCCGAGAGGACGTAGACTTTTCCATTTGCTCTCGGCGCTCTCTCTCAGAAGCATTTCCAATTTAGGCAGGTGAGGTCGGCCCAATAAAGATCTGCTTTGGCCAGAATGAGGCTGATTGAGGATTTGTCCAATCCTTTATCAAGAACGATTGTTTACCTTTGCCTGAGCTGGATTAGATTGAAAAGAGAGCTCCATGCACTCGCAGAGGATTGTAATCATTTCTCTTTCAGACCGCATCTTCTTTTTGTTTTTGCAGTTCTTCACAGCAAATCACTTTTCCACCTGGAAGTCTTTGTTTTTGCCTCTACTTTCATGTTTTCCTCCCTTCATCCTGTCGACGGCTACCGATTCTTTCAATCACTATGGAGGTTCAACCCCTTTTCATTTGGTTTCTATCTTCTTTATTGACATCAGACATCGCACTTCATTTGACAATCTATACATTAAAGGTACTTTTTTCAACTTTTAGCAGCTGCCTAAAGGGCGCTAACTTTCAAATGTGTTGTTAGTGTTAAATCCCTCCTTTTGTGGCTTTGAGCATATAAGCTAAACCCCACATAACACCATAGTTGCCAACTTTGAGACCTCCGAATTCAAGAGCTGGGGTGTGGGGGATTGGGTTGGGCGGATTTGGGGGTGTGCAGGGTTTGTTGGTAGCAGGGATTGCATACTGTAGAGTCCCGGAAGAGTTAGTGCTGCAAAGGATTCTGGGTATTTATTTCATTGTGTTTATGTTGTGATACGGTGCAGATGTTCTCCCAAAATGTTTTTGTCATTCTTGTTTGTTGTGGGTTCACAGTGTGCCGCACATTTGGAAAAGTGTTAAAGTAGTTTAGACGGCCACCCTCAGTGTGACCTGTATGGGTGTTGATCAAGTATGCGTTGCATTCACTTTTGTGTGTGTGTCAAAACTGCATATGTTATGTGACTGTGCCGGCACGCTGTTTGTATGGAGGAAAAGCAGACGTGACGACAGGTTGAGGAGGACGCTAAAGGCATTGCCTTCAAGGCACGCCCCGAGTGGAAATCGGGAGAAATTCAGGAGAATGGTTGCCTCGGGAGATTTTCGGGAGGGGCACTGAAATTCGGGAGTATGTGTAACACACAAGCACACATATTAGTTGTATTTATCAGCTAATGACAGCGATTTAGCAACGTTTAGCTATTAATGTCAACTATCATTGAATGTATAGTATATCAAATGATGACATGACCCCAAATTGTTATTTTCTTCTCTGGGACTGCTATTGGGTATGTCAACTGGAGAGATCGACCAATGGGTTTAGTTTTCTTTTGTAGTCAAAGAGGCCAATAACAGATATGTGGCGCCAATATTAATTT
Source organism: Nerophis ophidion (assembly GCF_033978795.1). Lineage (NCBI taxonomy): Eukaryota > Metazoa > Chordata > Actinopteri > Syngnathiformes > Syngnathidae > Nerophis > Nerophis ophidion. The sequence goes on along the minus strand of NC_084612.1, from coordinate 20,400,465 downwards.
GCAGTAAAATATAGCTAATCATGAATAGTATACGTCAGGCTTTAAGGTTTTTTGTTTTTTTTCTATAATTTTTTTAGGAAACATTTAACCAGTGGCGACATAATGTTTTATGCAGCACTAACATTGTGGTTATTTAGCTCCAAAAAAATGTTTTTAAACACCTTTATTACATGTGTCTAATACTGCAGGTCATAACAGTAACCTGCAGTAATTTGTCACCCTTTGCTCTGATTACTTTTTTGCACACTTTTGGCATTCTCTTGATGAACTTTAAATGGTAGTCACCTGAAATGGTTTTCTCTTCACAGGTGTGGTTGAAGCTCATCAAGAGATTGCCAAGAGTGTGCAAAGCAGTAATCAGATCAAAGGGTGGCTATTTTGAAGAAACTAGAATATAAAACATGTTTTCAGTTATTTCATCTTTTTTTAAGTACATAACTCTACATGGGTTAATTTATAGTTTTGATGCCTTCAATGACAATCTACAATGTAAACAGTTATGAAAATAAAGAAAACACATTGAATGAGGAGAAGGTGTGTCCAAACTTTTGGCCTGTACTGTATATATCCAAGATATATACGCCAACGGTGATCTACAAAACGTGCAATGTGCAAATAGTAGTAACTTTTAAAGATGGAAAATGCGCTTGGAACAGCAGTCTGATGCAAGTGTGAAATCAGTGAGACACGCTGTTCGTCCACTTTTGCAGTATAGAATTAACTATGAACCATACAGTAATAAAACAGGACATTTAGTAAACATAATTTGATTGAAAAAAAAAAAATTAAGTAAACAAGTAATCCAGCGATTACATGAAAACGCGTAACCCCAAATATTTGTATCTCACATTACCGTATTTGTCCGACTATAAGGCACACTTAAAATCCTTTCATTTTCTCATAACTCAACAGCGCACCTTATTCGGCATAATTTTGATTGTGCCTATCGAACTCAAAGCTATTATATTTGGTACGTGGTGAAATAAGTGTTACAAGTAGATGGCAGTCACACATAAGAGATACGTGTCGACCGCAATATGACTCAAGTAAACAACACCAACATGTTATATGTTCCATTGAAAATATAGAACATTACACATGGCGCTCAAAAATCTATCAAAATGTTTTAGTGTGACTTTGGTAAACTATGAAGCCGCACTGCTTGATGGATTGTACTGTGCTTCAACATACGAGTATTGTTATGGTGTACATACAATGTAAGACATATTATCTGGTGTTTTGTTTCATGATATTATGCAAAAGCAACTTTTCTTACTTTCTGGTACCGGCTGATCTGTATTTGGGATCTGTATACGTCTTGACAATTCCTATTTTTCTCTATCTTCTTGTTATATGACATTCACCCTCCACTGTTGTCATTTCTAATATAAAGTAGTGTAAAGTTCTTACTTATATTGGTCAGTATACTCACCATGAAAGCACTAAAACATACCGGTGGAGTGAGTTTTATAATTCACCCAAGGAACTTTAATTATTAGAGCGTTCCGATCGGACGGTTTTTCACCGGACACATTATTGCACTAGTGAGCCACAGATGAGAAGATGCTGCTCCGTTATTGATTTAAGTAAAGTCTGAATGTCAAAAAAACAGTTAACTCCATTTTTGACACTTCTGCCACTCCCGTCCTTGCACGCTACACCGCTACAACATGGATGACGGAGAAAAGACGCTGGCGAAGGGGAGCCACGTAAATAAGACCGCCCACAAAATGGCGCATCCTGCAGCGACGGTCAGAAAGTGACTTGATGATGATCTGCAAAACATAAAATATGCAACATTTTGACCAAAGAACCACCATTACATGTTATGTATACCGCAAGGAAGTGTTTTCAATATAGGAAAACAAGATAATAATATGACCCCCTTAATGTGCCCTGTAGTCCGGTGTGCCTTTTGTATGCAAATAGATCAACGCGCCCTATGGTCTGAAAAATACAGTAATTGGAATTCAACCAATGCTATGGGCCCTCAAAAAGCACCACTGCTTCAACATGTAACATGCATTTGAATAAGAAAAAAACGAGGTGAAGGAAAAAAAAAGTAAGGGAGGGAGGAGGTTAAAAGAAGGTCAGAAGGGAGGAAGAAAAGAAATAGGTGGGAAATAAAAAGGAAAGTACCAGAAGAAGGTGTGAAGGAGAGGAAAGAGGAGAAGAAGGAAAATATGATGGATGATAGAAAGTGGGGTAGGGAGGACCAACTAAAGTGAAAAAAGTGCAGTTTATAGGAAGGTAGAAGAAAATATAGTAGAAATAATACAATATTGAATCATTGGAGTAGAGTGGAAAGGAACATGGATTTTAGGGGTGTGGGAAAAAATTGATTCGAATTTGAATCGCGATTCTCACGTTGTGTGATTCAGAATCGATTCTCATTTTTTTTTAAATCCATTTTTTATTTTTTTTGTGTGTTATCAATCCAACAAAACAATACACAGCAATACCATAACAATGCAATCCAGTTCCAAAACCAAACCTGACCCAACAACACTCAGAACTGCAATAAACAGAGCAATTGAGAGGAGACACAAACACGACAGAACAAACCAAAAGTAGTGAAACAAAAATGAATATTATCAACAACAGTATCAATATTAGTTATAACTTCAGCATAGCAGTGATTAAAAATTTCTCATTGACATTATCATTACACATTTATAAAAAAAAAAAAAAGAATAGGTTCACAGTGGCTTACACTTGCAGCATCACATCTATTTGTTAAAGATAAAATAAGTCGTTTAATAGTTAAAACAAATTTACATTATTGGAATCACTTGATAAAACATTGTCCTTTACAATTATAAAAGTGTTTTACAAAAATCTACTATTCTGCTTGCTTGTCAGCAGACAGGGGTAGATCCTGCTGAAATCCTCTGTATAGAATGAATAGAGAATCCTTTAAAATCGGGAAAAAATAGTTTTTGAATCGAGAATCGTGTTGAATTGAAAAAAAAAAAATTGATTTTGAATCCAATCGTCACCCCAAGAATCGATATGGAATCGAATCGTGGGACACCCAAAGATTTGCAGCCCTAATGGATATGCATGGGGAGGAGAAAAAAACAAGGGAAGATCTAGCAAAAAAAAGTAAATATAGGCGGTAAATAAAAAGAACGAACTTGAGGATGGAATGGCTGGAAGAAAGTATTAAATAAATTAGAGGAATATTTAGAGAAAATGAGGTATAGATACACATATTGGAGATACAAATATATTGGGGGTGTATAAAAGAAAGAAATGATGGAAATAAGAAATGGTGTGAAGAAAATGTGACGACTAATGGTCACAAGCTGTTTGCATGACTAAAGTTAACTCCCAGGACTGCTGGGATTTTTGTCAGCAAACGTTCTCTACTCACTCGTAAAGCTTTTCTTGTTACACACGTGGGTGTGCACGTTAAGACACTCACTCACATGGCCTCTTCAAGAACACAATAGGACAGTAAATGTTTTTTGTGAAAGTGATTCCTACCCACTTTATTATTTATTCATGGGTATGCTGGTCACTGCAACCTTGAGACCAGTGCGTGCGCTTGTGTGTGTGTGTGTGTGTGTGTGTGCGTGTGTGTGTGTGCGTGCGTGCGTGCGTGCGTGCGTGCGTGCGTGCGTGCGTGCGTGTGTGAACAAAAGGTGGAGCAGGACTATAAAAGAGAAAAGTAGCAGAGACGAGACAAGCTGTGTGTGTGTGTGTGTGTGTGTGTGTGTGTGTGTGTGTGTGTGTGTGTGTGTGTGTGTGTGTGTGTGTGTGTGTGTGTGATCGGGCTGCGGTTTGGAAAACGGGTTTGGATTTCCGTCCTTGAGGGCTGAGTGGAAGGCGATCGATAGCGAGGATGAGAGCGGGCTGATCAGGTGGCAGCACGCACACACACACACACACACATACACACACACACACACACACACACACACACACACACACACACTCAGTGACAGCAAGACTTGGACGCAAACAAGGTCACCGACTGACCTCTGACTTGATGGAGAGGACCGAGAGGAGGAGGGATGAAAGTACATGAACAGCGGTGTTTACTTTTTAAAGTCTATACTGTATAGTCACTCCCCTAACAATTCTAGAGTGGCAGTAGAATCAATGAGATTAAACATTGGCTGAATATTGCATTTGTTTTTTAGTCAAAATATAAGTCCTATTTAAAATTCTGTTTTTGATCCCACATTTACAGTATCTTAACATAAACTAAGGCGATAGCAATTTAGATGACTGGTTTTCAATGTAAAATTGTTGTATTTGTCTTTAAGATGGTGCTGCTTTTTCCCATTCAAAGCATGGGGCAACAATTCTGCAAGGGTGCCTTGCCTGGGTTTTTCAGATTCCTGATCTGGTAAAAAATAATAGACCAGACACATCAACTAGATCCTTCTGCTGAGAAAAAGATGCTGGGCAATGATGAAGCAAATGCTGCACATTTTGGATTGTTTGACTTTTGTGAAACTTGTTTGCTTGCAATATGTTTAACGCAAGAATGGGCTCATTTAGCAGAGCAAAATGTTTTGTTTTTTAAGCATATCTGTGCAAAATCACACTTTTCTTAACTTTTATTCATTCAATTTCATACAGTCATTGCCACAAGATAAAAAAAATAATATATATATATACATAAATATTTTAATCTTTATTTAAGCATGTAGGTCAACTGAAAAGCAGTTTTCATTGACAATAACCACCTGGCCACAAACACATACCAATGTCACATGTCAAGAACACAACACAATAGACCCATCCATCCATCCATCCATTTTCTACCGCTTATTCCCTTTTGGGGTCGCGGGGGGCGCTGGCGCCTATCTCAGCTACAATCGGGCGGAAGGCGGGGTACACCCTGGACAAGTCGCCACCTCATCGCAGGGCCAACACAGATAGACAGACAACATTCACACTCACACTCACACACTAGGGCCAATTTAGTGTTGCCAATCAGCCTATCCCCAAGCGCATGTCTTTGGAAGTGGGAGGAAGCCGGAGCACCCGGAGGGAACCCACGCATTCACGGGGAGGACATGCAAACTCCACACAGAAAGATCCCGAGCCTGGATAGACCATGACATTAAATAGAAGGTAAAAACAAATACAACAATTCTGGATTATAGTTTCAGAGACTTTTAAAAAGAAGGAAATTAGGGAAAAAAATGTTTTTTGTAGTGTTGGGATGTTTGGATCTTTTGTTAGCTTCTTTTATAACTATTCCGATTTTTTTTTGTCCTGTCCAGCTACTCAGGAAAATCATATTGTTGTTGTCGATGCCCATATCGACTGTACAAATGTACTTTACAAAAGAGACGTGTAGGATGTGACTTTATTAAATGGATTTATATTATTATTTGGTGCAGCCGGACCAGAGCAGAAGGGGATAAAAAGAGAAAAAAAGGATGACAGAGGGGTAATTTGCAGGGGATAAGACAGAGAGACAACAACAACAAACACAACAATAACAACAACAAAAACAACAATAAAGCAGCATCAGCAAATAGGATTTGTACAAATATGATGGTAAAAGTGATAGCAAAGAAGCAGTTAGTGAAATAAATAATACAGAAGTGGACAATAAACATTATTACATTACAAATGGAGACATAGCAATACCAATAGAAATAGCACCATTGATAATAAACGATAACAATAATTACCTCTTTTATCAACAATACCATTGCTAAAATGCAATAATACATATATGCAATGATAACTTGAAATACAAAAGAAAGCAGATAAATAGAGGGGAAGAAAGAGAAGCCAACTATATTAACTTGTAGATTGTTATAGTAACAGTAGGTTAAGTTTTGTCAGTGTGCCATGTTTTACCCAGTTTCCCGTAGGGCAACAACGTTCATATATGCTTGATAAAATGTAATTATATGCTTTAATGTATGTATGCATATGTACTTGTATATGTACAGTATATGTATGTTTGTACAGTAAATGTGTGTGTGGATGTACAAACTTTGAGTGTGTAGGTATGTACTGTATTTGTGTATGCGTGTGGGAGTATAGGTACCTCTGTGTGTGCGTATGTATATATTAGGGGTGGGCAAATTAATGCCTTAATTACGAGTTAACTCATCAGTCTATTAACGCCGACAATTATTTTATCACACATTTGCGTATGTTGTTTACATGCTTTTATTTTGTTAACGCCTTTTCTTAACAAGATGGCATCTCCCGGATGTACTTCGGCGTCGAGGGGCTCTTGGTAAAGATGCAACATTTGGCAGAAATACCGGACAATTCTGCAAATTTCATGGCTGGCTTACAGCGTGGTCACTCCAGGATCACTTACGACCGCCAGACAATTCTGAATGTGGATAGATCGGGCCGTTTTGGACTGAATGACGCGTGCTTGCTAGACCGGCTAGCTAGCATGGGAATACTTTGCCGGCAACATCCAGCGGCCTGTGAAGCAGCGGAGTATATGTGTTGTCTGTCTATTTATGAATAATGCAGATAAGGAGTGTTGGCTGAGTTCTTAATGTTTGCTTTCAGAGCGTGCATATCACAACATACAACATGCCGTCATGGCGACACAACCTATACCGGGCTACCGCGCATGCTCGTCACTCCTGTTGTATGCTGGGTATGGTAGTTCTTTTTTTTCCCTGGCTCATAACATCACAATATAGTACCATGTATATGCGTTCAGTTTATCAAAGCACCAAGCAAACAATCGGAAAATTCCCATCATATCAATTCCTAGATATGGTCATAATTATTTTAAGTGCACTACGCAGAATAAACACAACATTATTAATATTGCTACTACGGATAATTTGATCAAAAATTCCTTAAAACAGCCCACTACCTATAATATAGGTTTTTTAAACATAAGATCCCTGATAAAAAAAATGTTTCGGCTGTTACCTCAGAAATTGCCTGTTCAGATGTTATGATTGTGGCTCAGAGATTTGTATGTAGATTATATTTATTTTCCATAACAAATAGGATAACTTAAATACCCTGGCAGTGGCAATAAGCTTAAATGTTTGTATTTACATTTTTTGAGTTGATTTTCATAAAATATGCTATTTAACTGCTACTGTTTAACAAGGACTGATTTAAATTGTGTTTGCACAACAAATGTTTTGGCGCTTTTGTTCATGTGGGAGAATATTCCAATAAAGGTGCACTACACACTACTTTTGAATTCATTATTGGGCTTTGCGTATACAATGCAGTTAATCGCGATTAATCAGAGAAATAGTGCGATTAACTTCGATTAAAATGTTTAATCGCTGCCCAGCCCTAGTATATATGTATAATATATATATATATATGTATGAATAATTGTGTGTATGTGAGTTCATTTCATTAACTAATTAAAACTGCACAATAAAGGGCATTTTTCAAAATCTAACTTGTTTCTCAATGAGTAATGAATGACGTCACACTAAAAAAAAAAATATACATATCCATAAGCAATCAAAGAATAGAGGTGTTCTTGAAGATGCATAATTGCAAATGTATTTGATCGGACTTCAATTTCTGGAAATTGAGGCTTACTCAAATCTGCGTTTTCAAAAATTGTACATATATTAACAACATTTGATGTATATTTGTGAAAATGCTCTTAAATATGTTTGTTTGTAGGTCTGACTTTCTCCTGATGGGCTTTAATAGTCTTATAGTTAGCATTGTAGCATCACTTGTCGCCTTGAAACTAGCTATATTAATGGTAACTTAGAAATGCACAATTTGCACCAAATCCTTTAAGAGATCTACAGTTCTGACTTTAAAAGACCAATAACAATTATAACTTCTCCAGATGTGTCAATGAAGGTGTTAAAATGTCAATTAAAGTATTGGCAACTGTGTCCTTGACCACTTGACACATCTGAGGACATGAATAACATTTGTTAGAGCTGTAATAAATAAATGAATTAAACAATACAGGCACTGAATATTATGCATGGAAAGATCCTCCTCTATAACACGTCAGTGTCTGCTGCGGCGATGAGACACTTTGCACACCTCTCTCGGGCTTAAAATAATAACGAATGCGGTCTGAATGGCGAAAAAAAAACTGAACATACACTCTATATTGAATTGAGGATTGTTGCACCGAGACTTATCGAGGCAGTGTCCAAATGTCATAGAGCGTATGTTCAATTTCCTTTCATTGCTGACAGTCTTTTATTAGAAAGCTACATCTCGAATACCTACTGTATATTCTATATCACACCCAGCACTTTATACTACTTTTTGCATGTGTTCTACGTCGACCCACCTCTTAACCAATCATACAATGTTTGCAATTGCAAAAACATGCTGACAAAATATTACCTCATCCTGAAAAACAACAACCTAAACGATGATTCCTCTGCGCTGCTATCATATTACTGTGGCCGAATGGCCAATGCAGTCATTCGTATTGCATGACAAGGTTAAATAGAGGGAAAGCGTGTTCAATATCATCGAGTCAGTTTTATTGAACGCCGGAATGTCACACTTTTGCTCCAACATGGAAAAGTTGGCTTACGCTACTTAAAAGATGAATTCATGTGAATCATCTCTAAGAGCTACACTGCTAAGCATCAAAGTGGTACGTTGTGACCTAAAGAGCAGACCAGTCAGCATCTTTTCAAATATTGCCACCACAAAGAAATTGGGGCATACTCAGAGGCGTTTTTATCAGAACTGGAAACATTTTTCCATCAACCAGAGAAGTTTATGCAGTAAATTGTCATTAATTAAAAAATAAAAAATACACCATAACTGTGAAACCTTTTTTTCTGTTTTTTTTGTTTAGCAAGCTTTCCAATGATACCAAAGTTTTTTTTTGTTTTTTTTTATTACCTAAATATTCAGAAAGTTAGGACATTTTAAAAATCAGATTTAAAAGTGTCCCATATTGTCTTAGTTTTAAGGAGTTGACCAGAAATGTGTGCATTTTCACTGGTTTTAATTATCCATACATTTCTTAATATTTATCACAGAAAAATGATGCTTGTATCACTGGATTTGTCCTTACAAGACCTGTCTGATAATACCGCTTCATGTAAATCAATAATCTGGGAAATTTTTACACACATACCTACATGTATACCTGGAAGATGCAAGCTCAACTCCATAAGATATTTATTAGATTGTTACCTTGTCAGCTACCTAACAAGTGTGAGAATAAATTGTGTAAAAAATAGATCGAACTATCATTTTAGCCAAAGTCTGCAAGCTAAACTTTGTCCAAATCAATTGAAATACTTTATTTTTTATTTGTCATGAACTTTGGAAATGGATAGCGGCTGCACAATAAACGTCAATCACACACAGAAACGAGCAAAACATAAGCCGTTGACCGTATTGTCTTTTGATTATACTGTAAGAATAATGCTATCTGTATTATTTATGGTAAATGGGTTTTAAACTTGTATAGCACTTTTCTACCTTCAAGGTACTCAAAGCGCTTTAACACTATCTCCACATTCACCCATTCACACATTCACACACTGATGGCGGGAGCTGCCATGCAAGGCCCTAACCACGATCCATCAGGAGCAAGGGTGAAGTGTCTTGCTTCAGGACACAACGGATGTGGTGAGTTTGGTAGGAGGTGGGGATTGAACCAGGAACCCTCAGGTTGCTGCCACGGCCACTCTGCCAACAGCGCCACGCCGTCCCCTTTTGTATTTGTATTGTTTATTTTGTCCACAATAAACATTAGTGTTTAACTCTAACCAAACAACACACCCATATACATATACACATTAGTTTTATTTAACCAAATGTAATCACATCTATTAAACGTTAACAAGTTTATTTTGACTTTTTGGCTCATTTAATGTCTTTCTAGTCATTTATGTGGTATGATGTCTTTTGGGGCATTTTGAACCTGTTATTTAAAGTCATATTATTAACATTTGGACACACCAAGGTAGGCAGCACGGTGGAAGAGGGGTTAATAATAATAATAATAATAATAATGGATTAGATTTATATTGCGCTTTTCTATTGTTAGATACTCAAGGGGATCACAGAGAAGTGGGAACCCATCATTCATTCACACCTGGTGGTGGTAAGCTACATCTGTAGCTACAGCTGCCCTGGGGTAGACTGACTGAAGCGTGGCTGCCAGTTTGCGCCTAAGGCACCTCCGACCACCACCTATCATTCATTCATCAGTCATTCACCAGTGTGAGCAGCACCGGGGGCAAAGGGTGAAGTGTCCTGCCCAAGGACACAACGGCAGCGATTTGGATGTCAATAAGTGGGAAGCGAACCTGCAACCCTCAGGTTTCTGGCACGGCCGCTCTACCCACTACACCATGCCGCCCTTAGTGCATCTGCCTCACAATACGAAGGTCCTGAGCAGTCCTGGGTTCAATCCCGGGCTCAGGATCTTTCTGTGTGGAGTTTGCATGTTCTCCCCGTGACTGCGTGGGTCCCCTCCGGGTGCTCCGGCTTCCTCCCACCTCCAAAGACATGCACCTGGGGATAGGTTGATTGGCAAAACTGAATTGTGTGAATGTTGTCTGTCTATCTGTGTTGGCCCTGTGATGAGGTGGCGACTTGTCCACGTGTCCAGGGTGTACGCCGCCTACCGCCCAAATTCAGCTTATACAGGCTTCAGCGACACCCCGCGACCCCAAAAGGGACAAGCGGTAGAAAATGGATGGATGGATGGATACACCAAAGTGCATTGGGCAGTTAGAAACTGCAGATAAAATTGACTGGTTAATATTCGTTATGTATTAACAGAACTTCTTATGTATTTTTACTACAGCATACTTTTGCTTTTTCTGCTTGTTCACAGTCTCACTTGTGCTCACAGCAGATTCTGCAGGCGCCGTGCTTCCCTGCAGTCAGTGTTTGTGCGTGTGTGTATACGTATGTGTATGTATGTCTGTGTGTGGCTCTGCACCCCCGCCAAGTAGTATTTCCCGATAACAGGATTACCATCTTAAGCCTATTCACGGTGAGCAAGCCAGCTGGATGGATAAAGCACTGTATCGTTGACTCCGCTGGCGTTACATCAACAAAAGCATTCGGGAAAAAAAGTAGACAACAGGCGCAGCAAAGCTTTTGCTGGTTTACTGAGGGAGACTATAAAGGATGCTGAAGTCTGTGACACCGCAAGAAAGCGCTGACATACTAAGGGCAGGTGCTTTGCACGATTTCAAACAAGGATGGGGTGGAATTCTTTATGTGTTACACTGACCATAATCATGACAAGTTAGAATTTACAAATCAGTGAAGGACCGTATAAATGAATGCACAAAAACTGGTAATCTGATGCACATTAAGATAGGAAATGTTGTTGGTCAGCTGTTGATTCGCTCCTCGATCCTGCTTCTGTTAGTTGTTCTGCATGGCAATCATTTGCAGAGCTGCTAGATTATCGACTTTTAATTACTCTGTCAGATATGTAAATGTATATATCTAATCGGATTAAATGCTGATCAAGGGTTTCGGCACCAATGGACCTCGTTGACTTTGTTGATATGTCCTTGAATAACAAGATGCCTCGTCCGTCCGCATTGCGCATTACAATATTAGGTCTTGATAACAGTATTTGTATATCCTATTATCAACATGTTAAAGCCGGGGTGTCAAACTCATGTTATATGGGGGGCCACATGGAGAAAAATATACTCCCAAGTGGGCCGGACTGGTAAAATCACAGCACAATAACTTAACAATAAAGACAGCTTCAGATCTCTGTTTGAAAATAGAACAAGCACATTCTAAAAATGTACTAATCATAATGTTGTTGTTTTTTTTTTTTTTACACTCGCATGTTGCGGTTATTAGTATTCTATCTTTATTTGTCATTATTTGTACTTAGTGAATAAATTAAGTGATGATGTTCATCAGTCAACTCATTGGTGTTAATTTTCAATTTATCAAGACAAATTACAGGATGTTATTTATGTAGCTTGATCATTTTCCTCGACTAATGTACTAACATCACGTGGTTTATTTTGTACATATGTAGCATCAGCTACAAACATACAAAAAATTGCTATCGCGACTGTCATGTTCAAACACTGTTGACATCTATTAAACGAGACAAAAAGGCAAGTAATCAAACAGAGACATACTTAAATTTGGACTCAGATCTGAGGAGAGAAATGGCCTCTGTACACCTTGTACAATTCCTGCACCAAGCTCTAACGAAAATGTTTTCGTCTCCTCTTTTATTTAGATATTCAATGTGTACGCAACAACATGTCAAAACAGGAATGGAGAGTATTAAAACAGTCATTGTTTTCGGTCACATTGAAGACAAAAGAAGATGATGCTTCGGGTTCAGGCTAGTCCTGGTTTCAGTTTCGGCAAAACAGAAATGGGGAGTATACAAACAGTCATTGTTTTCGGTCACATTTAAGACAAAAGAAGATGATGCTCGGATCCGGGCTTGTCCTGGTCTCAGCTTCGGCAGGTCTTTGAGGACAAAAGAAAACCCCTCTCGTCGCATTCCAACGTACACAGCGGAATGTCCCAAGACCTTGCTTTCGAAGGACAGCTCTCAACTACTCAATTAAATAAAAGAGAGCTGAAAGTTTTTTGATAATTTACACACTTTCTCTAACAGCGACACATTTAGAACATCAGTTTCTTTCATTCAAAAAATTCTGGTTGATTGTTATTCTTGGCAAACTCATGCCGCGGGCCGGATAAAACCTGTTTTAACCGGCCTTCGGGCCATATGTTTGACACCCCTGCGTTAAAGTATTACGTTAACATACAGAAAGAGAGCATTTAAAGTAATAAGTTATGTTACACACAATAACTTGGAGTCAGTAGTCACCTGTAGTATTTCAAAGGCCTACAGAGGCTGGACAAAATGCTAACATGATGCACCCCTCGTGACCCCGAGAGGGACAAGCGGTACAAAATGGATGGATGGATGGATAACAGTCGCAAGGATAACAGACCGAAGATAGAAGCCATTATTGTTGTTTTGCTCACATTTGCTTTCTTTTGTTTATACACGTCGAAACACTCGTAGCAGTCATGTGTTTAAGAAATACCAATAATATCAAAATAATATTTAAATGGGAAATAATAACCGTTAAAAGTATGTCAAACATACTTTTAACGAAGTGTTCACTGGAAACTTATGCGTTCTTCGACACCGCTCCCTTTGACTGGAGTGTGTGCTGCTTTTCTCTTCGTTTTGTAAAATCTTACACTCTTCCTCCCTTTTTAATAACCTCTCAAAGGACTTTGAAGAAATGTTTATCCTTTTTTCCCGATTTGAATGGTTCGTACAACCGAAAACAACACAAAAATAGGGCATTTTTTTTTTAGAGAAAGGCTAAATGGTGCCTAGTATGGAACGTGAGCCGGACATGATGTCAGTAAAATCCAAGCAATAAACGAGTAAAACATCAATAAAGTATTTGTTTCTCAATTTGTATTTAAATCATGTGCTTGGTAAGGTAAAGGTTGCAAGGAACACTTTAAACACATTCATCAAAGCACAAATCCCAAGTTTATTCAGTGTTATTGAAAAACAAATAAGCCTCAAACATTGCAGCTTTTTCTGGAACTTTCTGAAAAAGCTGTCTTGAAAACAGGCTTGAATACAATGCTAACACATAGCAAGAGAGCAATTCAGTAAACCTCTTTGCCTTACAGTCACTATATGTGCACATGGACACAATTCATTGGATTAAAAACCTAATCGGAATAAAAATGCTTCATGTAAGCACACCATATGGAATATTCTGACCTGATTACACACGTTTTGCATTAAAATTTCATTCCGATCGAGACAGGTGGGTTATGCCAATAGTCATTCAGATTGCAGCGCATGTAAACACATTTTCCAAAAATTGAGTCAAGATTTTCTTTACTACTCATGTCTTTGACATCAACTCTAATTTAGTGGTGCAAGGGATTACATTTAATCGTCTCGGAATGAAGCGATTGTCTTGGTGCTTTCTCCCCCTGTTCGATTTTTGTACAGAAGTAGTGTTATAAACTGTTGAGTTTGTTGCTTTAGAACCAAAAGCAGCAAAAATAAAAGTATGGTCTGGAGTGTCATGTATCAATGTAGCAATATAAGGAGGGATCCAGTTGTCATCTCAACGAGCTGTTTTATTCACAACCTTAAAGTGCCAACTGTTCGCTTCAGGCACGTGCACAGCATGTTGTAACACGAAACCCATAAATGCAACATGGAAGACACAAAACAGCTCCATTTCAAAAAGAGAAGTAAAACAAAAGTAGCAAAAATAAGGAATAATTGATACGTGAATAATGTGACAAGGTCAGTCAAGCAAAAATGCACAGATCCATGTTTGTTTACAGTGGAAGTCCGTTCTTTTACTTCCGTTTACATGTCAAAATAAAGTGTTCCAATTTAAAGTGTAATGCATAAAAATGCAAGTCATAATCGGGTCAGTTTTTTCAGGGTCCATATACACCAGAGGTGTCAAACGTACAGCATGGGGGGGTGAGTTTGCTCAGTACAAAAATAAATCTGACATTTTTGGATGAAAGAAACAGCTGTTCTAAATGTGTCCACTGGATGTCGCAATAGCAATTCTTTGCATCTGTAGATGATGCTACATATGTAGAAAATAAACCACATCAGTCGAGGAAAATTATCAAACTACATAAATAACATCCTGGAATTTTATTTTTTACATAATCTTTTATCTTGATAGATTAAAAAAAAAGAACACCAATGAGTTGACTGATGAACATTATACATAATTTTTTCAGAATATATAAATAACGACAAATAAAGATATAATACTATTAACTGTAACATGTAAGTGTAAAAACAAACCCCAACAAAATTGTGTTTGGTCCAATTTCAGAATGTGCTTGTTGTATTTTTAAACAATGACAACAATCTGAAGTTGTCTTTATTTTTAAGTTATCGTGTTGTGATTTTTACCAGCCCGGCCCACTTGAGAGTATTTTTTTTCCCCATGTGGCCCCCGATCAAAAATTAGTTAGACACCCCTGATATACACAGTAAAATCATAATCTAAATTATTTTTAAAATAAATATGTTTTGCCCATGTACACATGGCCACTGTTATGACGACACAGACCGAGTGATTTTCCTCCTTTCTCTCGACTCCAGTCAATGCTAATTCACGATGAAGGTCTCCCACATGTTGTTTAGTGGTGTTGACAGCTTGCACTTTGGACAGCAGGGCCAAGAGTTCTGACAAGAGTCGAGGCAAAATAGGCTGGATCCTGTTGTGATGTGTCACTCAGACTGAGAGAAGTGAGCAGCTCACAGACAAGAAGCTGTGCGTGTGTGTGTTCGCTGAGACAGATAGTTTTACATGGAGGGACAGAATGTCAGGGGGAATCAGGGAGTGGGACACACAGGGAAGAATGAGAAAAGGTATGATCCTGCAAAAAAACACAAATACATACAAATATGAGAAGTGATGTTGATGTGTCAACAATTCTTCGACTAGGTTTTTGGTCGTTGACTGGAAGGTGGACTTATGAACTTCCAATATAGTGCCATTATATGACGTGATCAATAAAATGCTGTATCACATTGATAGGCTTTGGAAAAGATGCTAAATGCTAACTGCCATCACCCTGTCAGTTGCGATCAATACCAGCCGACAGCAATGAAAAGCTGTCCAAAAAATGTGTTCTCCAAGTTGGACTTCAATGCGGGCTTGCTGTATAAAAATTGCAGAGGCCACGACCTAATGTTGTCGACACATTCATTATAGCGGCAGACACTTCCTCCGGGCTAATGTTGTAATGGAGTGTCAGGTCAGCTGACAGCGCCAGTACGGTCTGTTTATCCAGTTAGCATAGGCACGCTACGTGCTTTCGGAAGTCACGACACAAACCACTTTGCAGCCGTGTGAGGAAAGGATGATAATATGGGCAGCAAGTCGTAGTGTCGAGGCTTAAAGGGAATATTGTCCACATTCAACAGCTGACTCCTTTTTAAGTTTTATTGACTCGACTTTTCACAGCAATGTCTTAAGGCCCCATCCATCCATTTCTACCGCTTATTCCCTTTTGGGGACGCGGGGGGTGCTGGCGCCTATCTCAGCTACAATCGGGCGGAAGGCAGCGTACACCCTGGACAAGTCGCCACCTCATCGCAGGGCCAACACAGATAGACAGACAACATTCACACTCACATTCACACACTAGGGCCAATTTAGTGTTGCCAATCAACCTATCCCCAGGTGCATGTCTTTGGAAGTGGGAGGAAGCCGGAGTACCCGGAGGGAACCCACGCAGTCACGGGGAGGACATGCAAACTCCACACAGAAAGATCCGAGCCTGGGATTGAACCCAGGACTGCAGGACCTTCGTATTGTGAGGCAGACGCACTAACCCCTCTTCCACCGTGTCTTAAGGCCTGAATCAGTGAAATCAACAAGTAGAGTGAAAAGAGGGATTTTTCTTTAACTGTTGATGACCTGTTTCATTTAGCTACATTAACATTAAATTAGCATCACAATACAAAGGTCCTGAGTTCGAACCTGCGCTCGGGATCGTTCTGTGTGGCGTTTGCATGTTCTCCCCGTGACTGCGTGGGTTCCCTCCGGGTACTCCGGCTTCCTCCCACTTCCAAAGACATGCACCTGGGGATAGGTTGATTGGCAACACTAAATTGGCCCTAGTGTGTGAATGTGAGTGTGAATGTTGTCTGTCTATCTGTGTTGGCCCGGCAATGAGGTGGTGACTTGTCCAGGGTGTACACCGCCTTCCGCCCGATTATAGCTGAGATAGGCACCCCCAAAGGAAATAAGCGGTAGAAAATGGATGGATGGATGGATGGATCTGTTTCATTGAGCAACATTACCATTAAATTAGCATCACAAGGCAAAGTTCCTGAGTTCAAACCTGCGCTCGAGATAGTTCTATGTGGAGTTTGCATGTTCTCCCCGTGACTGCGTGGGTTCCCTCCGGGTACTCCGGCTTCCTCCCACTTCCAAAGACATGCACCTGGGGATAGGTTGATTGGCAACACTAAATTGACCCTAGTGTGTGAATATTGTATGCCTATCTGTGTTGGCCCTGCGAGGAGTGGTGACTTGTCCAGGGTGTACCCCGCCTTCCGCCCAAATGCAACTGAAATAGGCTCCAGCACCCCCTGTGACCCCGAACGGGACACGCGGTAGAAAATGGATGGATGGATAGCATCATAATGCTTTCTTTGTTACTAACTTGCCTTTGAGGCCCTGTCTATGATAAGCTGGATAACGCATTAAACAAATAATTATTCAGCCTGAGGCCCATTTCAGCCACATTAAACCATCGTTTAAGGTCCTCCTCCTTGGATAATTTTTTACACGGGTAAGTGCGCCGTGTATTTCTTGAATCTCCGGCTCTTAGCTTTGTATGGACTCATTGATCAATTACAAACTAAGTTCAGAGATGAAGTGACGTCAGAAAGACTGTCACAGCCAGCTTCATAACAACTGGAGCTAACCACTGGAAATATGGAAGCAAGTCATCCAGACATGCCCGTGTTTCTCATTATTCTACATGTACAGACGCTTTTGGAAATCACACATGAATACCTTAAGAGAAGAAAACGCGCACTTGGAGCTATTTTGGATACAACACATCTCAGACGGCAAGATAACTTTCAAATGTCCGGGTCAGCAGTGATTCTATTTACCAAAAAACTTAGTTGAAGGAGAGACAACGAGAATGCAAGCTCACACGGATATTAAAAAAAAAGGTAGCTTTGGCTTTGTACTACCTGGCCGACAAAAACAGCGAACGCATTTGGACTGGCAAAGCAGACTGTATCAGTTATTGACCTCCATGTATATCGTGGACTCAACGTCTAGGTCCAGAGTATATGAAGTCACCAAAAACGAATGGACAATGAAGGTGAAGGCAAAAGAGTGAGGAGTGTCCTGACCAGATATCTAGATCCCTAGATTGATTGATGTACAATGTTCTTTATAACATTGTTTACTTTCACATGTCCATTAAGGATTTGTTTAATTTATGAAGGGTCAGGTGTGATTCACTACAATAGGGCCCCACAGCACACTGTATTCCATTTAAGTGAAATACCACAACACTGGAAATTGTTCAGATACGTAAAATTTCATTTAAGAACTTGCACACAAAGCAACACTAGAGGTGACTATGACTATGAGGTTAGGTAGGATTTACTCTGGAAAACCTAGTGTAGAAGGGGCCTGAGACACTTTTTCGAGTGGGTCTCACTGGCGTATGCGAGGCACAGGAGGAAACATTTGGGGGACAAGTCTTTTGCCACCAACTTGTTTTTTTTTTTTTGTGATGTTTTTTTCCAGACTCTCTTTTTACAAAAATAAAGTAGCAGATATTTTGGCGAACACTATATACAAATTGATGATTGGGGTTTGGGACTCAATCCGGCATTTCTGGCAGCCAAAGTCCGTTGGTACTACCGAGTATCAATTCAAGTCCGGTTGCAGACTATGCACTGGCTCATACACTTGGTGGGGAAACAAGCATTCAAGCAGCACTTAGCGCAGACTCATCAAAACTGCCTCTAGGTAATGTTGCAATTTTAAAAGCCAACAAAGCACGTATGCCTGATAGAAAACGCTCAAACGTAAATTAGGCCTCCATTTTTCCTAAATATACTAGTTCGATGTGAATTTACATTGGCTTTGCCATATACATGCTGCAGATTACCAATTTTACATGCCAATTTCAACACCTTTGAAAATGGTCGGTTAAACTTGGTCGCGACATAAGACTCGACCGGATTTCAGGCTAAAGACCACCTTCTGACTTGGCAACACACTGTAGTTTATACACTACCACCATCTAAAATACATATGCCATTCAGAAGTGTAAGGAAACCAGATAGCAAATGGTCTGCACAGTTATCATTAGCTCACTGTTAAATATTATTTAAAAAAAATTTTTTTATTATTATGTGAATTAACAGATATAACACATGAACTAGGGTTGTACGGTGTATCGGTACTAGTATAGTACCGCGATACTAATGAATCATATTCGGTACTATACCTCTAAAAAGTACTGGTCTAACCCCAAAAATACTACTTGGTATCAGATATATACCCAAATTTGTGGTATTATCCAAAACTAATGCAAAGTATCCAAACAACAGAATAGTAAGTGGTTGTCACATTTTAACAGAAGTGTGGATATAACATGTTAAAACAGAAATTAACCAGATATTAACATTACAATAACAAGTAGATTAATAATTGATTTTCTACCACTTGTCCTTAATAATTTTGACAAAATAATAGAATGATAAATGACACAAAATGTTACTGTCAGCAGAATAATTAGGAGCATTTGTTTGTTTACTTACTAATAAAAGACAACTTGTGTAGTATGTTCACTATTTTTATTTATCTTGCAATAGGAAACATATGTTTAATGTACCGTAAGATTTTTTGTTAAAATAAAGTCAATTATGCAATTTTTGTGGTGTCCTCTATTTAGGAAATTATCGAAAAGTCTCAAAATACATTTTGGTACCGGTACCAAAGTATTGGTATCAGGACAACACTAACATAAACACATGCAAAAGGGCTGAAAATTGGTACCGTTGAGTACCTGTATCGATTGCAAGGTACTGGGAATCGGTACTGTATCGGTTCATACGTGGAAGGTACACTCATCTCACGAGGCAAGGGGATAGTCCTCACAAGAACAAGAAACATGTTTCACTCGGAAAATGAAATGAGCAGAAATATTTTATTAACCAATTACAGTTTTTATAGTGTCTCTGGGTTGCTTTTCTCTCACGTCTTTGCTTCCATGATTTCCCCTTTAGTCTGCTTGGTCATACACATGTGCCCTCTTGGCTGTGGAACTGAAATATAAGAGAGAGCATCTGTCGTGCCATGCCTGCCTGGGTGGCTGGGGAGATTTAAAGCTAGTTCTGTTTGCTAACGTTGTTTTATAGCTCCCGGTTTGATGTGTGCACTAAGCACTTAATGTGCGGTTCCAAATCCTCACTTACTGTTGGACGGATATGTTTTTGAGTAAAATCAGAAGAAAAAAAATTCCTGATGGTTAGTAGTACCGTTGAAATTTTCAATTACCACAATTAATGCATTTTAGGCAACACTGCTTACTTCCTGGAAAGGGGGACACAGCAGCGCTGGCGCATGCACTCTAATGTCATTTGATTTGAAAAAAAAAATGGCGGAACAGACCTACACAGACTTTGCTACAGAGATTTCCCCTCTGAGTAAACAGACCCAAGTACTTGATTTAACTTCATTTTCCCTCGCTTCAGTTTCGGCGTGCGTTTAAGAGCACGCTGCTGTTTTTAGATGGAGACAGGTGTGGACAATATTGGAGATGGACACATCTGCCCCATAGTAAAAGTATTCAGCATAGGAGAAAAATGGTTGCGGTTTCATTTTCTAAATACAGCGTCTATCCACTGCTGTGACTGTGAGTTAATGAATGTGAAGAAACATGTAGCAGGGGATATATTGTGAACGTTGCCACAACTTGTTTTTAAAGTATTTAGTTTGTTTACTAGGATGCTCACTCGTCCTTTATTCAACTGCAAGCTTTATCAGTCCTCAAATAACATTATCCATCCATTTTCTACCGCTTATTCCCTTTTGGGGTCGCGGGGGGCGCTGGCGCCTATCTCAGCTACAATCGGGCGGAAGGCGGGGTACACCCTGGACAAGTCGCCACCTCATCACAGGGCCAACATAGACAACATTCACACTCACATTCACACACTAGGGCCAATTAAGTGTTGCCAATCAACCTATCCCCAGGTGCATGTCTTTGGAAGTGGGAGGAAGCCGGAGTACCCGGAGGGAACCCATGCATTCACGGGGAGAACATGCAAACTGCACACAGAAAGATCCCGAGCCTGGGATTGACCCCAGGACTGCAGGACCTTCGTATTGTGAGGCAGACGCACTAACCCCTCTGCCACTGTGAAGCCCCAAATAACATTGATATTAATATTAGCTAAAATGTTTTGTCATCTCATCGAATTGAACGCAGGCAAGGAATATTGTGTATTCAATGTGAGAGATATCACTCTTTATTTTTTTGTTGGCCAAACTTGGTGTTGTTATAGAAGAACAAAACTTGTTTATTAGATGTTGTCTTTAGCCAAACTGCTATGTGTTTTATATTGATATCAAAAAGTAAACAGCATGTTTTTTTTCTACTTTACTTGTTGTTTTTTTTCATGTCAAAATATTGTACTTTAAAAAAAAATTTCCTGTGGCACATCATTTTGTTAATGTTTTACTCTGTATAATTAATTCCTATAAAACATGTTGCTGCTCAAACTCTTAACGGATCTGTCCTAATACAGCATCTACATGTACATAAAGATGTACATTACTTAAAAAATAATAAAACAATTATAATGAGAAAAAAATTACATGTTGATATTATTAATGAACACAAAAACAAATACTTGTCTTTGAATATATGGATAACATTTATAGCCTTTACAAACTACCTGAGGGTGTCACGTTCACACACCACCCCAACTCTGTTTTACCTAACATAATCAATAATCGTGATTTCAATATTGATTAAACAGTACTAAAACATACTAAATACTTAAAAATATATATTGATTATTATTTAGATTTCATATATGAACATTATTTTTATATGTACGGACAAAAATTGCAGTTACTCTGCTATATTACTTTGTTTATTATGCTTGTGTTTCCATATGTGCATTCAATTTCTATTTTAGGTACATGAAGCAGTGTGTTTATCTACAATAATGTTTATTCTACAAAGGAAATCAATCATCAATCAATCAATGTTTACTTATATAGCCCTAAATCACGAGGGTCTCAAAGGGCTGCACAAGCCACAACAACATCCTCGGCTCAGATCTCACATCAGGGCAAGGAAAAACTCAACCCAATGGGACAATAAGAAACCTTGGAGGGTACAGCAGATGTGGGAATCATTTTGAATGTGTTGTTTGTGTTTTTTGAAATAAAACTTGGCTGAAAGATTTCAGTATAAGTACTTTTTGAAAATTTTGAGCACATTTAAAAATACCGCCAAAATAATGATAACCGTGACAATTTTGGTCTCAATAACCATGAAAAGAAATGTTCGTAACGTGACATCCCTATCAGTGGCCTTGTGCTAAGAGTGTCCACCCTGAGATCGGTAGGTCGTGATTTCAAACCGAGTCAGCCGAGTCATACCAAAGACTATAAAAATGGGACCCAAGAACCTCCCCTGGTTGGTATTGGGTGTTACATCACCAAAATAATTCCAGAGCGCAGCCACTACTGCTGCTCCCTGCTCCCCTAACCCCCAAGGGGGTGGAACAAGGGGATAGGTCAAATGCAGAGGTTCATTTCACCACACCTACTGTTTTTGTGACTATCAGTGGTACTTTAAATTTAACTTAATATGCTGTATCTTTCTTTGCTGGACATCACACCCGGTTGTGGGGACGGCATGGCGTAGTTGGTAGAGTGGGCGTGCCAGTAACCTGAGGTTTCCTGGTTCAATCCCCACCTTCTACCAACCTCGTGTAGCCGGGGCGGGTCTGCTGCGTCCCAACTACGCTGTTAGTGTGTAGTACTCTGCGTTCATTCAATGACATGGGACACGGGGCTGGTTCAACTTCTGACATTCACTTTATTCCTGTATGACAGTGACATGAGACACAATATGAGTGCAATGGTCATCTCCTCTCCACATAACTCCTAACACACGCAAAAAAATATAAAACACATTGAGCATGGAGGCTACAAAATGGAGGACCCACACACACACACGCATGCACGCACGCGTTCGCTCATTCATTCACGCACATACAGGTAAAAGTCTCGGCCAAACAAACTTTCCTCCTCTCGCTCAAAATGGCTATTTTAAACGCGCCACTAAAGAAAGACCTCCTTAAACACATCTCGAACATTTGCACACAAACATCCTTCCGTTAATTTTGCATTTAAACTCAAAAATTATATGATTTGTTAATCACAGAGCAAAACAACATTCCTCTCATAGTGAGGAACGGCGCGGACTGGCGGGAAAGGCAGCTAGGCATCGTCATATCCTCAAACTTTCAAAATAAAAGCTGAGATCCATCCATCATCCATCATCTTCCGCTTATCCGAGGTCGGGTCGCGGGGGCAACAGCCTAAGCAGGGAAACCCAGACTTCCCTCTCCCCAGCCACTTCGTCTAGCTCTTCCCGGGGGATCCCAAGGCGTTCCCAGGCCAGCCGGGAGACATAGTCTTCCCAACGTGTCCTGGGTCTTCCCCGTGGCCTCCTACCGGTTGGACGTGCCCTAAACACCTCCCTAGGGAGGCGTTCGGGTGGCATCCTGACCAGATGCCCGAACCACCTCATCTGGCTCCTCTCGATGTGGAGGAGCAGCGGCTTTACTTTGAGTCCCTCCCGGATGGCAGAGCTTCTCACCCTATCTCTAAGGGAGAGCCCCGCCACACGGCGGAGGAAACTCATTTCGGCCGCTTGTACCCGTGATCTTATCCTTTCGGTCATGACCCAAAGCTCATGACCATAGGTGAGGATGGGAACGTAGATCGACCGGTAAATTGAGAGCTTTGCCTTCCGGCTCAGCTCCTTCTTCACCACAACGGATCGGTACAACGTCCGCATTACTGAAGACGCCGCACCGATCCGCCTGTCGATCTCACGATCCACTCTTCCCTCACTCGTGAACAAGACTCCTAGGTACTTGAACTCCTCCACTTGGGGAAGGGTCTCCTCCCCAACCCGGAGATGGCACTCCACCCTTTTCCGGGCGAGAACCATGGACTCGGACTTGGAGGTGCTGATTCTCATTCCGGTCCCTTCACACTCGGCTGCGAACCGATCCAGCGAGAGCTGAAGATCCCGGTCAGATGAAGCCATCAGGACCACATCATCTGCAAAAAGCAGAGACCTAATCCTGCGGTTACCAAACCGGAACCCCTCAACGCCTTGACTGCGCCTAGAAATTCTGTCCATAAAAGTTATGAACAGAATCGGTGACAAAGGACAGCCTTGGCGGAGTCCAACCCTCACTGGAAATGTGTTCGACTTACTGCCGGCAATGCGAACCAAGCTCTGGCACTGATCGTACAGGGAACGGACCGCCACAATAAGACAGTCCGATACCCCATACTCTCTGAGCACTCCCCACAGGACTTCCCGAGGGACACGGTCGAATGCCTTCTCCAAGTCCACAAAGCACATCTAGACTGGTTGGGCAAACTCCCATGCACCCTCAAGAACCCTGCCGAGAGTATAGAGCTGGTCCACAGTTCCACGACCAGGATGAAAACCACACTGTTCCTCCTGAATCCGAGGTTCGACTATCCGACGTAGCCTCCTCTCCAGTACACCTGAATAAACCTTACCGGGAAGGCTGAGGAGTGTGATCCCACGATAGTTGGAACACACCCTCCGGTCCCCCCTCTTAAAGAGAGGAACCACCACCCCGGTCTGCCAATCCAGAGGTACCGCCCCCGATGTCCATGCGATGCTGCAAAGTCTTGTCAACCAAAACAGCCCCACAGTATCCAGAGCCTTAAGGAACTCCGGGCGGATCTCGTCCACCCCTGGGGCCTTGCCACCGAGGAGCTTTTTAACTACCTCAGCGACCTCAGCCCCAGAAATAGGAGAGTCCACCACAGACTCCCCAGGCACTGCTTCCTCATAGGAAGACGTGTTGGTGGGATTGAGGAGGTCTTCGAAGTATTCCTTCCACCTATCCACAACATCCGCAGTCGAGGTCAGCAGAACACCATCCGCACCATACACGGTGTTGATAGTGCACTGCTTCCCCTTCCTGAGGCGGCGGGCGGTGGTCCAGAATCGCTTCGAAGCCGTCCGGAAGTCGTTTTCCATGGCTTCCCCGAACTCTTCCCATGTCCGAGTTTTTGCCTCCGCGACCGCTGAAGCTGCACACCGCTTGGCCTGTCGGTACCTGTCCACTGCCTCCGGATTCCTATGAGCCAAAGGACCCGATAGGACTCCTTCTTCAGCTTGACGGCATCCCTCACCGCTGGTGTCCACCAAGGGGTTTTAGGATTTCCGCCCCGACAGGCACCAACTACCTTGCGGCCACAGCTCCGATCTGCCGCCTCGACAATAGAGGTGCGGAACATGGTCCACTCGGACTCAATGTCCAGCACCTCCCTCGTGACATGTTCAAAGTTCTTCCGGAGGTGGGAATTGAAACTTTGTCTGACAGGAGACTCTGCCAGACGTTCCCAGCAGACCCTCACAATGCGTTTGGGCCTCCCAGGTCTGTCCGGCATCCTCCCCCACCATCGCAGCCAACTCACCACCAGGTGGTGATCGGTAGAAAGCTCCGCCCCTCTCTTCACCCGAGTGTCCAAAACATGAGGCCGCAAATCCGATGAAACAACTACAAAGTCGATCATGGAACTGCTGCCTAGGGTGTCCTGGTGCCAAGTGCACATATGGACACCCTTATGTTTGAACATGGTGTTTGTTATGGACAATCCGTGACGAGCACAAAAGTCCAATAACAAAACACCACTCGGGTTCAGATCCGGGCGGCCATTCTTCCCAATCACGCCTCTCCAGGTTTCACTGTCGTTGCCAACGTGAGCGTTGAAGTCTCCCAGTAGGACAAGGGAATCACCTGGGGGAGCACTTTCCAGTATTCCCTCGAGTGTTCCCAAAAAGGGTGGGTACTCTGAACTGCTGTTTGGTGCATAAGCACAAACAACAGTCAGGACCCGTCCCCCCACCCGAAGGCGGAGGGAGGCTACCCTTTCGTCCACCGGGTTGAACTCCAACGTACAGGCTTTGAGCCGGGGGGAAACAAGAATTGCCACCCCAGCCCGTCGCCTCTCACTGCCGGCAACGCCAGAGTGGAAGAGGGTCCAATCCCTCTCGAGAGAAGTGGTTCCAGAGCCCTTGCTGTGCGTCGAAGTGAGTCCGACTATATCCAGCCGGAATTTCTCGACTCAGGCTCTTTCCTCCCCAGTGACGTGACGTTCCACGTCCCAAGAGCTAGCTTCTGTAGCCGAGGATCGGACCGCCAAGTGCCCTGCCTTCGGCTGTCGCCCAGCTCACAATGCACCCGACCTCTATGGCCCCTGCTATGGGTGGTGAGCCCATTGGAGGGGTGACCCACGTTGCCTCTTCGGGCTGTGCCCAGCCGGGCCCCATGGGAACAGGCCCGGCCACCAGGCGCTCGCCATCGTGCCCCAACTCCGGGCCTGGCTCCAGAGGGGGGCCCCGGTGACCCGCGTCCGGGCGAGGGAAATCTGGGTCCATGGTTTTTCATCTTCATAAAGGTCTTCGAGCTGCTCTTTGTCTGATCCCTCACCTAGAACCTGTTTGCCTTGGGAGACCCTACCCTACCTAAAGCTGAGATTTGTAAAAATAAAGGAAATACAAAAATAAAATCCACAAAAACTTGAATTATATTACTGACAATCCATATTTAAAGTAAAAAGAAACTAAAACACATCATGTGATGGATTTTGGTGAAATTAATAATAACAATATGAAATAAATAAAAAATACCAGAATATGCTGTTTCCTTTTTGTATCGGTTACACTCGTCACGTCTGTTAGGTCGTTGAGCAAGACACTTCACCCATGCTCCTAATGCGTCGAGATTAGGGCCTTGCATGCAGCTCCCGCCATCAGTGTGTGAATGTGTGTGTGAATTGGTGAATGTGGAAATAGTGTCAAAGCGCTTTGAGTACCGTGAAGGTAGAAAAGCGCTATATACGAGTATAACCCATTTACCATAGTGAAAGGGCTTTATAAACAAAATAGAAATAGTTTATGAAGTTATGGTATTATGTTATGGTGTGGTGGTATTTTATGGTATGGTACTGTATGGTGTGGGAAAAGCAGAGCTGAAATGCTGCAAACGTGCTCTATTCCGGAGTTTCAACAATAATCCATCAAACGAAAATACGTTGTTGAAACAACTAAAAACCACATAAAGGTGGCTGCTTTGCTAAAGAGCACAGGAAAGGCACAGAGTTATCTTTCACTGTTAAAAACAAAATAAATAGTTATAACTTTCTGGAGGGCTGCGGCTATATTGTGATCCAAGAATCACAATATAGTTCACATTCAGTGTGGCATCTGTTGAACAGTAACAGTGTTTTGATGCATCAGGGTGTGTCAGAGTTGTCATTGTTGGAATTTGGCAACTGTTTAATCAGGAAAAAACACTTGCCCTCCTCACCGTGCGACATTCTGACAAGGCTTTATTCATTTTCATCCACCAATCCATCTATTTTCTACCGCTTGTCCTGTTCGGTCGCGTAGATTGAAATATAATGTAAAAATCCCGTTTCCATGT